>NW_015386271.1:90897-103972 GCF_001527695.2 Protobothrops mucrosquamatus | reverse complement strand
TTCCTTCCTTCCCCCTTCTTCCTTCCTTTCCTTCTCTCTTTCCTTCCTTCCCCTTCTCCCATTCCTTCTCTCCTTCCTTCCCCTTCTCTCCTTCCTTCCTTCTCCCATTCCTTCCTTCCCCCTTCTTTCTTCTCTCCTTCCTTCCACCTTCTCCCATTCCTTCCTTCCCCTTTCTTCCTTCTCTTCTTTCCTTCCTTCCACTTTCTCCCTTCCTTTCCCTTCTCCCATTCCTTCCTTCCTTCCCTTCTCTCTTTCCTTCCTTCCTTCCTTCCTTCCTTCCTTCCTTCCCCTTCTCCCTTCCTTCCTCCCCCTCTCTCCCTTCCTCCCCTGGTTCCTTTTTAATTAAGGGGGCGGCTGTTTGTCCCTTCGACTGCACCCCTCGAAGTAAACAAAAAGGATCAAAGGAGCACCTAATTAGCAGCCTTAATCAAGCCGGAGTCATCCCTGCTCATCCGCAGGACACCCCAAATTAAAGTCGTGGGTAATCCGGTTGCACTTGGTTTGGAGAGCACGGGAGGGAGAAATTGGTGGATTTCCCCTCTCCTCCTCCCCCCCCCAAAAAGAGATCAATATTTGGGGATGGATTGCCACCAGTCCTTTGGAAAGGGCTAACATAAAATCCTCTTCATTCGATTGTTGTTGGTGGCTCCGTTGTTTTCTTTTGCTACACAAATCCTGGTTAGATATATTGCTCCTCATTCATTTATTGTGTAAGGAAAGAAAATAAATCCAGTGAAGCCGTTTGGTGACAGAGGGGTGGTAGAGTGGGTCATTTCCATAAAAGGCTACAAAAAAGAAAGTTAAGTGATAAACTTTGGGATGATTGGAAAATGCGTATTTTGTTCTTGCTGTGGGTTGTATTCAGTGGGGAAAAAAACTGTTGCGTTTGATCACCGGCTTTAAACTTCTCCCCTTCCAAATTTTTGGGCCACAGTACGTGCTGCTAGTGACAATAAGTTTTGTAGTCCAACTTTCCCAAAGAGCACCAGATTGGGCAAGGATAATTTGGATATAGCCCAAACTCTAGAAACGGTCGGTTGTTAAGACGCACGGATCCTTAAACTCAGTCTAATGTTTCTTTGTACTTTTGTTTCCTCTGTGTGTTGTGTATACCCCATTTGGGAAAGAGCAAATAGGATGTGTGACTAATTTTCCAGAGGGGGTTGGCCAATAGTTCTCATGGTCTTCCACGGCCTTTAGCTTTTCTTTTACACAAGATTATCACGTGAAAAAGCACTTCTGGAGAAGAACACGTTTCCACGTTTGCCAGTAACATTTATGAGATGTTTTAACAGGTGTATCTTCTCCTGCAAATCCATGGCAACTTGAATTGCAAGTGGTTATATGATAATCTAGAAAATACGTACTTGCCCCACACTAAAAGTCCTGTTTTCGTTCTTATATGCAGTTTATAAATCCATTTGAAATTAAACGTCTCTCTTAAAACTAGCTTCTGCATTCTCTAGCGAGTCTCCAATCAATGTAGTGCAATTTTAAATATATATATATATTTATTGCATTTGTAGTGAGGCTGGAATGCACACTTCTGGTTAAGCGGTTTATGTCGACTTTGTGTCATGGGTCTTGCTCGCAATGCTCTGGAAATTGGAAGATGTTTACCTCTTCGTAAGAAAGTGAAGATATTAAACAGCAGTTTGAAGTCTTCAACTTGCTCTTGTTATTAATCTTTAGGAATATGCTGAATGTTATTTGTTCAAGGCCTGTATTGTTTCCATTTGGAACTTGATATGGTATGTCAGTAGTTACCGTGCTTGTGTTAACCGGATGATAATAAGCGAAAGTGAGGTTTCTGAGTTCAGTAGCTGATGTACAATAGGTGACTTCTTTCATATATATATATATATAATTGATTTTTTAGAATAACAAATCTTTGGTGCTTAGTAAACAACATGTTGTCTGGGTTCATATATTTAACAACGATCAGTTGATTTGTGTGCTTTCATAATCAACATACTAACTAGAAATACCTTTCCTTGGTCTTCTCTTCTTCCAATAGTATTCTCCTTTTACCAACATTGAGCAGATATGGTTCTTGGTACTTTCAGTACATACAAAGTTGAATATAAACCTTTTTCTAGTATTTAACAATAACATCAATATGTAACGTCTTTTCCAATCGGCTTATTTTACAGTTGCATTTGCAAAAAAAATCATCTTACGTAAATCCTGATTTCAGAACTCTTATTTAAGCTTAGTTTCCCCCCCCCCCCCAGTATTCAAAACATTTCTTGTGGGGTTATAATTTTCTCAAAATTGATTGCGTTTAAATACCCAAAACATTTCATACGTTTAAATCATCCCAATGTCTTTCCATTTCCAAACATCATAAAAACAAATACTTATAAATCACATCTTTTTTGACTTCTTTTTTTGAATAGCAATATTGGAAAGCCTGCTGTGAAACAACCCTACGTTTGTACCATCCAAATACAAGATGCTAGTAGGCTTGACAATAAAATGCTCTCATATCCGGATGAGAAGGCTCCCTCTGCGTCCTGTCCCTTAGGGAATATCACCTGCCTGAATCCCAGGTTGGGCATGTACAAGTCATTACCTCCCATCTCTGGAATGACGCTCTCCTAAGTGCAGACAGGCCACAATCCTTTATGCTGGCTATTTCTTTGAGAACCCTGTAGATCAGGGGTAGTCAACCTTGGCTCTTTTATGACTCGTGGACCTCAACTCCCAGAATTCCTGAGCCAGCTTAGCTGGCTCAGGAATTCTGGGAGTTGAAGTCCACGAGTCATAAAAAGCCAAGGTTAACTACCCCTGCTGTAGATCATCTTAGTTTCTCCTAGAAGGTGGTTGCATTGTGACCTTTGAGGTGTTATTTATGACATTATGTTTAGTCTTTCATCGTATTCCTGTTCTGGAGGTCTGTAAGCCATTCAGCTCAGATTGGATCACCATATAGGCTTAGTTCGTAGGTATAAATATTTGAATTTCATCACCAGCAATGGGGAAGATTCCTTTATTATTCTTTCCTCTGCTGCTCTGGAGGGTTAGAAGTCTTTCAGCTGCAGATTTTGGGAATAGAGAAGTGGTAAAAGAGCCCTGCTGTGTGAAGATAACTCTGTTTGTGTACCACTGGATACTTCCCAGTATATTTTAATTTTGTGCCCACAGTAAAAAATAAAAAATGACAAGGTTATCTTATCTAATTTTGAAGCAGAAATGGAGAAGACTAGGGCCAAAATATAATTTTTGTTTAAAAAAAACCCTTAAAAAGTATTTACAACATATCAATAATTACTATAAGAGGACTTTTGTGAAGGCCGTCATCAAGATAATGTAAATGGGAAAACAATATTTAAGTAGAAGAGAAATGCATAGTTTGTACAACGTTTATAAAAGTAGGATAAATTTCCTGGTGAAATTTTAGAAACTGCTGCCAGCCGGTAAGGTAGAACTGAATTTGTAATCTGTTTGAAGTTCCACACTTATTAGAAGTATTTCACAATCACACTTTGATCCTTAAAACGAAAGATAATGCCAAATGGGAAATATTGCCTTCTTCATTAAAGTAGATTGCTATGTTTGCTTGCTGTACCAGAAAGTTAATCCAACTGTGATCAATAGAGTTTAGCCCCTAAATTTGTAATCTTAATCTACAGCCACAGGTTTAGGTGATCACGCCTTCCAGTAATTGAGAGTAAGTGATAATGATCATTTGATAGGATCGCGTTTTCATTTCCCCCCCTAGAGAACAATTCAAAATGCAAGGAGCAAATATGCGTGTATGTGTAGAAAATAGCCTGCTTTTAAAAACAACGCTCCCGTTCTTTTAGGCCAGTTAAACCGTCTTTTATTTTATGATCAATTTTTTTCTTAAATGTATTTAAAAACATCATGCTTTTCCTGGCTGATAAGAGACGTAATATGGAATTGGGCAAATTTAATAAAGCATCTTTCATCTGCCACTAAAGCTCTCATTCTGCAATCTTTAAACTGAGCAAAACGCTGCTTATTATGGCTACAATTTTTGAACCACCGCATCTCAAGCACGCTAACTCAGCGGCCCCCAACCTTTATAATAATAATAATAATAAAGTTGGAAGGGACCTTGGAGGTCATCTAGTCCAATCCCCTGCTCAGGCAGGAAACCCTATACCATTTCAGACAAATGGCTGTCCAGTCTCTTCTGGAGGCAGGTTGTTCCACTGGTTAATTGTTCTAACTTTGGGGTATCAGGGACCGGTTCCGCGGAGAAAGGTTTTTCCGTGGACTGGAAGCGGCGTGGTTTTGCATGCTACTTGCATACTGTGGCTGGGGCTTCGCTTGCTTGCTTGCTCGGACCCATTGCTGGCATGCCACGGACCAGTGGCGGTCCACAAACCGAGAGTTGGGGGACCCCTGCACTAACTTGCAGAATGCACCCCAAATCCTGGACCCAGGACTCCGTTAATTCCGTTTAGAACAGGGGTAGGCAATCTTGGCTCTTTTATGACTCGTGGACTTCAACTCCCAGAATTCCTGAGCCAGCCATGCTGAGGGGAAAGGGAGAGGTTTCCAAGCTGAGCCATGCTGGCTCAGGAATTCTGGGAGTTGAAGTCCACGAGTCATAAACGAGCCAAGGTTGCCTACCCCAGGCTTGGAATATGGATAAAAAGGCCATCAGAATTTATTATATTAAAAAAAAAATCCCACAAGGAATTCGTAGCAAATCCCTCGCCTGTTATATTATCCAGTGAACTACTTAGCGAGATCAATGAAGCCAATAAGAATTCAACTTGGGCGGCGGGCGTCTTTTTTCTTTTCTCCTTAAATTAGAAAAACTCTGCTTTACAAGAGATGTCGATCCAGTCCTTTCTGCAACACTTGTGTGTGTGTGTGTGTGTGTCAATTTTTTCTTCACTTTGCACCAGCAAGTTGCCTCAACGAACCAGAGGTTTACAGGAAGTCCCGATGGCCGCGTGATCAGAATTCAAAAGTTTGGCAACTGATTCGCATTTATGACGGTGGCAGCCTTGCGGGGGTCACGCGATCACCTTTTGCTCACCTCCTGACAAGCAAAGTCAAATGGGGAAGCCAGATTCATTCGACCGCTGTGTTGTTAACATAACAACTGCAGCGATTGTACTTAACCGCGGTGGCAGGGAAGTTTGTAAAATGGGGCAAAACTCACTTAAAAAAATGTCTCACTTAGCAACAGAATTTTTGGGGCTCAATTGCGGTCGAGAGTCAAGGACTGTGTGCATTGGCACAGGCGAGTCGCGTTCTGCGTTTCCATCCCAGCATTTTCCTAGTATCTGCCGCCCTAGTGCAAGTAGAAACAGGTAAACAGACGGTTTCATTGGCACACCCATCTCTCACTTTAGCTTTTGTGATATCTTTGGCTTGCCATCACAGTTAGCAGCTGGTTTACAGGCAGTTTAGCTTTTAAAGGCATCCAGAAGGCAAGAAGGCAGCTCTTTAGTCAGAAATTAGATAGCGTGGACCTACGAACAGAACTTTTTTCCCCATTTACTTTCCTCCTAAGGGTCCCTTGACCTCTAGGTCTAAATGCACAATTTGGTTTTATTTCATTTCATTCGAGAAAACTGTTCCCCTGCTAAATTACGGAGCTTCAGGCACCCCCATTGAGAGTAAGAAGGACATTAAGACATCCTGAGGGGTCACCAAGAGAGCTTGGTGACTGATAAGAGTGGGAAGGGAAGCTGTTGTTAGCAACTGAATTGGTGTTCTCTTTCTCTTTGGCATGACCAATTTCTGGTTCTCCCTGCCACTCATGTCTCTCCAAGTCTTTCTTTTCAAGAAAGGCTGAGCGCCAAAGAATGGAGGCCTTTGAACTCTGGTGCTGGAGAAGACTCCTGCGAGTCTCCTGGACTGCAAGGCGATCAAGCCGGTCGGTCCCAGAGGAGATCAACCCCGACTGCTCTTTAGAAGGCCAGATCCTGAAGTTGAAACTCAAGTACTTTGGCCACCTAATGAGAAGGAAGGACTCCCTGGAGAAGAGCCTGATGCTGGGAAAGATGGAGGGCAAGAGAAGAAGGGGACGACAGAGAATGAGGTGGCTGGATGGAGCCACTGAAGCAGTAGGCGTGAGCTTCAATGGACTCCAGAAGATGGTAGAGGACAGGAAGGCCTGGAGGAACGTTGTCCATGGGGTCGCGATGGGTCGGACACGACTTCGCAACTAACAACAACAAATTGGGGGGAGGGCAGTAGCACCGGCTCGAGTTATCCTTGGATAAGTCACAATTATTTTAAAACACAAACCTCAAGACTGGGTTTACAAGATGCGCTGAAGCATCGCGAGCCATAAGGTCTGGATCAGGGGTAGGCAACCTTGGCTCTTTTATGACTCCTGGACTTCAACTCCCAGAATTCCTGAGCCAGCATGGCTCAGCTTGGAAACCTCTCCCTTTCCCCGCAGCATGGCTGGCTCAGGAATTCTGGGAGTTGAAGTCCACCAGTCATAAAAGAGCCAAGATTGCCTACCCCTGGTCTGGATGAACACATCCTGTTAAGGAAAGGTCAACGTTTTTTAGGGCATTTGTGTGAATCTTGCCCAAAATAAATCACTGGAGCAGATATTTTGGGCCAGTGGGATGCTTGAATGGGATGGTTGATGGGTGCAGGGGTCTCCAAACTCGGCAACTTTAAGACTCCGCATGGCTGGCTGGGGAATTCTGGGGTCTTAAAGTTGCCGGGCTTGGAGACCCCTGGGTTGGCATATATTATTTAGCTCTTTTCAAGATTGGATTGTCTTCACTCAGGGCCAAAGATAAGGTAATCTTCTGGCTGTTTGCCTTGGGATTCGCCCAGACAAGAAGATTTCTCAGTTCTTCCCCTCCACAGAGAAGAATTTAGCATATCATTTATAATTTAATCAAGTGTATTGGCGGCTCTTAAAGAACGCGGCACCTTCTGAAGCCCTTTGATCTCAGAAACGCGTCTGATATATTGTGCTCTGGAATCCACCTGGGCAGAACCTAAACGGGAGTTAAACAGGATGCCCAAATGAAAAGTCTCTTGAGTATGCTAAGAAGTCTGTTGCACAATTTAAAATTTTTTTTACATAAAATAGAAATGATAAAAAAGACGAGAATATACGTCAGGCACCAGTGCTTTAATTTCACCAAACTTGCTTTTAAGGTCATTTGAGGCTTGTCAGTTTAAAAAAAAAAAAAGAAAAAGTAGGGAATCTGAATCGCTTAAAAACGAAAAATGATATTTTAATGAATATTTCATTATACTAATCACATCTGACGGGACCTGCACGGTGTTTAAGTTTACGAGAAAATGGCGTCGTTCCCAGAAGGGATCCCCCCTATCCTTTTTTCTCACACGTTTATGGGAACATTTAGATCTACTCGTGCCTTTCAAAAGCGGCAAGGAGTTTGGGAAAATAGTGCGTCATTATATCCAATAACTTTCCCCTCCCCTTTTTTAGATTCAGAGGTAAGTGGTGGAGGCGTCAGCTGTTTTTCCAGCCTTTTGCAGTCAAGAGCATCTGGTATGGTTGACTCCAGCGAGGATGCCAAACTAAGCAAGGAGACACATAGAAAAATAAATAAGTAAAAGCAGGAGAGGCCGCTGGAAAAGATGGAACTCTGTAAAGAGAAGAGAAGATGGTGCGAAGGGAGAAAAAAATAGCTGGGCTTGTGCAAAACTAGGGGGAAATATATAAGTTGCAGAAGGAAAAGAGAGTTTAGGTATGGATAGATGACCAGAAGGGAGCAGATGGAAAGGTGCAGAAATAAACGAGGTAAGAAATGGTACTTTGGAGATTTGAGATAAGTAGTTAAATAAATAAAAAAAAGGACAGTGGCCTTGAACAATATGAACAGTTTGTGTCATATATATATATATATATAACACAAACTGTTTTCATATTGTTCAAGGCCACTGTCCTTTATATATATATATATAAATATATATATATATTTTATATATATATATATAAAAATGGGCGTACACTAAGTAAAAGAAAAACTGATGGCTTAGAATAGTACCAAATGGCACATGTTGGCAACCTGCAAGTCAGATGTAGAATTGTCTTTCCAACCTTGTATAATAATTGATTCCAGACCCAAGAGTCCAAAATGTCGCTTTATTAGTGCTGCTGTGAAATTTTAAAAACGCTACGGATTTTAACCCCAAATATTTTGTCACAGCAGAACGAGCCCAAAAAGATCTGAATTACACCTCACGGCAGCAAATCGGTGATAACATTAAATACTTTCTGAGGTCTTCCACACATCCACAGTTGCTTTGGTTGTGTTTATTATATTTTGTTATTGCACAGATTGAAGAGAGAAATTCAGTTTACCTTTTGCAGTTTCTTCGTGAGCTGTTGGATTGGGGGTAGCCCCAGTTATTTCTTCTGTTAGGAAACATAGGTTTTTAAGAGAGCTTTGACATCACAACAGTGATCAAATAAGAAATGTGTTAAGTTGAATAGAATAAAATGCCAAGAGCCACTCTAAGGAAATTCAGTCCTGTATTATGGGAGGTTTACCAGCTAAAAGCAGCTTACCAGCTATTTAGAACTCAGAATTTTTGCAAAGTAGAAGATTTTCATGGGTGAAAGGATAAAAAATATCTCTTCAGCCTAATATA
Organism: Protobothrops mucrosquamatus; assembly: GCF_001527695.2. Classification (NCBI taxonomy): domain Eukaryota; kingdom Metazoa; phylum Chordata; class Lepidosauria; order Squamata; family Viperidae; genus Protobothrops; species Protobothrops mucrosquamatus. The sequence continues at coordinate 95,386 of NW_015386271.1, read as the reverse complement.
TCTCATTTATACATTGCCGCATTATCCAAGAATCACTAAATAAGTATCTCAGTATCTTGTCAAACTGGGGCAAATAATTTAAGCATCCCCCAATGTCTGAATTCTGAAACTCAAATGATAACAAGATGTGAAGAATTAAAAACAATTTTCTCAGCAGATAGTTGTAATGTATCGAGTGAGATTCTTGAAGAATAACTTTGCCAAGTATGCGGGCAAATAAATTTAACAACAATAAATAAATAAAAATAAATATTTACTTAAAATAAGGTAGAAAAATAAATAGGCTTCTTATTAAAATCATACACTGCTTTTTTTCTTGCCACAAATTCTCAGAGAAATTCTGGGCTGTTTGTCAAGGTCATCCCTCATTCACATCAAATTTGGAGCTAAATTTAAATTTCCAGTAGACAGAGTTTTCCCAGATTCATTATGCTAGGTACAGAAAATAGGGGCACAAGCCAAGCCCGAAATATATCACTATTATTCCTAGCTTTAAATCTCATTTCCCTCAATTAAATCTCATTTCCCCCCCCCAAAAAAACAACAAAAACCAGATAGTATACCAATTTTTAAAGAAATACATTGTATAACAATTTATCAAACATAAGACAGTATATATAGAATATCTAATGTCTACCTCAGTACTACATTAGTGTTAATATTTTCAGTTTTTCTCGGTGCAAAGAAGAGGTTTCAAGGCCATTAAGGAAAAAAGTTGTCATTTTTTAAGAGTGCCTTGACATTAAATGAAAAAAAAAATATTTGGAACCATGTGTATATTATTGTCACCAAGTGATTGGACTAAAGTCAGTCATTTCTAGAGAATACATACAATTCTTTGGGGAAAAATTTCAGACTCCCTATAAGCCATATGAACACTTTTCTGGACACCCAAAAACATAGTAATTATCTCTCTGGAGTTAAAAGTGGTTACTATATTAAAAACCTAATGTTATCAGAACTTGGATGGTCATTTTTAAAGGCCAGAAGTGCAACTATATATGGACATTAATCCTGGAGTCTACAGCTGAAATATCTAATAGGGTTCTTTCCTGATCAGGGAATCTTCATGGTATAAACCTCATTAAAAATACAGAATAAGGATCTGTTCCATCATATACCTTCAGTGATAATATTTGTTTCTGCTAGTTCATTAAGAATTGATCAAGAAGATTTGACCCCAGACAAAATGAAATTCAATGTAGAGAAAAACAAAGTCTTAGGCAAGAAAAACCAAAAGTACACAGAAAAATTAGGTATGTTGTTGTTGTTAGTTGCGAAGTCGTGTCCGACCCATCGCGACCCCATGGACAACGTTCCTCCAGGCCTTCCTGTCCTCTACCATCTTCTGGAGTCCATTTAAGCTCACGCCTACTGCTTCAGTGACTCCATCCAGCCACCTCATTCTCTGTTGTCCCCTTCTTCTCTTGCCCTCCATCTTTCCCAGCATTAGGCCCTTCTCCAATGAGTCCTTCCTTCTCATTAGGTGGCCAAAGTACTTGAGTTTCAACTTCAGGATCTGGCCTTCTAAAGAGCAGTCAGGGTTGATCTCTTCTAGGACTGATTAGGTGTAACCTGGTTTAATAGCAGTAATTGAGAGGGATCTTGGAGTCCTAGTGGACAATCAATTAAATATGAGCCAGCAGTGTGCAGCAGCAGCCAAAAAAGCCAATGCAATCCTAAGCTGCATTAACAGAGGGATTCAGTCAAGATCAGGTGAGGTACTAATACCCTCTATAAAGCCTTAGTAAGACCACACTTAGAATACCGCAATCAATTTTGGTCACCACACTGTGAAAAAGATGTTGAGACTCTAGAAAAAGTGCAGAGAAGAGCAACAAAGATGATTAGGGGACTGGAGGCTAAAACATATGAAGAACAGTTACAGGAACTGGGCATGGCTAGTCTAGTGAAGAGAAGGACCAGGGGAGATAAGATAGCAGTGTTCTAATATTTGAGGGGCTGTCACAGAGAGAAGGGGAGTCAACCTATTTTCCAAAGCACCTGAAGACCCGACAAGGAATAAGGGACGGAAACTGATCAAGGAGAGATTCAACCTAGAAATAAGGAGAAATTTCCTGACAGAATAATCAATCAATGGAACAGATTGCCTTCAGATGTTGTGGGTGCTTCATCACTGGAGGCTTTCGAGACTGGAAATCCACTTGTCAGAAATGGGACAGGGTCTCCTGCTCGAGCAGGGGGTTGGACTAGATGACCTACAAGGTCCCTTCCAACTCTGTTATTCTGCATTCTGTCAGATGATGGTAGAGAAATTAAAACAGTTGAACGGGGGGATGGAATACGAAGGGCAGTTAAGATTATTAAGAGAAGGAAATGGCAAGAAAAGATACGCCAAAGCCATCTCCAGTAAACAAAAACGCAGATGCAGCAATTCTGCAGCAAAGAAAGCAATGAAAAAAAAAAATGAAAACCCGTTCTTCCAGATTGATGCCTCCTTGGCATGCGATGTGCATACTGATGCACGCGGAAAGTATGAAATTAAAGAGATAAAAAGCTATCTTGCTGCCTGGACGATATAAATAAAAGTTCTTAAAAGGAAAAAGAGGGCAATCCAAACTGCTGTGGAATAATAAGAGTTGGAAGGGGTCTTGGAGGTCTTCTAGTCCAACCCCCTGCTCAGGCAGGAAACCCATGTCCACCATTCCAGACAAATGGCTGTCCAGTCTCTTCTTAAAAAATTCCAATGTTGGCGCATTCACCGCTTCTGGAGGCAAGTTGTTCCACTGATTAATTGTTCTAACTGTCAGGAATTTTCTTCTTAGTTCTAGGTTGCTTCTCTCCTTGATTAGAGCACAAGCTTCAATTGATAAGCCTTTTCCCAGAATTTATAAACAATTTTAAGAGCAGGTTTGCAAAATAATCAAATGTTGATTTAAATCGGGGTGTGTGTGTGTGTGTCCAACCTTGACAACTTTTAAGACTGGCTGGGGAATTCTCGGAGTTAAAGTCCGATCTCTGATTTAGAAAGTGCTGCAAAGAAAATTGACTGACCTGTTGTTCAATTTAACTACAGTAGAAATGTAATGAAATTTACCAAGTATGTTTTGGAAATTCAGAGGTAGTCTGAGCAAAGGCACCCAAGCAACAGAATATAGTGGATCTACAAGTTAGATGCAGACATGCAATGAATCACAATTTCCACCCTGGCATTCCCCCCTCCCCCAAATAACAGCCAGGTCTGCTGCATTCCCAAGTACTCTCAGCAAATTAGAGAAATTGCTGCAGATAATATAAAAATAACATACATTGATGTCACTTGAGTAACGCTTTTCTATAAAGGGACACAATGGATGTATATTTCTGCAAGTTTTTCATGCTCCTGTTTCATTCAGGTCCCACCAGAATTCTGATTTCACTGTATTGTCAAGCAAGCTCAGAAATGTATTAAAATATTGTCAGATACTTTGATGATAAACTGAACTGGGACTGTGATAAAACATTTAGTATATGTCTTTAAGCTTGAAAAGAACCTTTTTAAAAAAAAATAAAGACAGGGCTGGTTTTCACCAGCTGTTCCTGATAGAAAAACCTCATCTTGTTCTGTGATCTAAGAAAGTTCACAATGAATAGCTGAGCCTTATCAAGTGAACATAAAGGGATACATACCTATAGGGACAGTGTTGAGTAAAGTTTTAAGGTGATTCTGCTTTACTGTTGTTAGTTGCGAAGTTGTTTCCGACCCATCACGACCCCATGGACAACGTTCCTCCAGGCCTTCCTGTCCTCTACCATCTTCTGGAATCCATTTAAGCTCACGCCTACTGCTTCAGTGACTCCATCCAGCCACCTCATTCTCTGTCGTCCCCTTCTTCTCTTGCCCTCCATCTTTCCCAGCATTAGGCTCTTCTCCAGTGAGTCTTTCTTTCTCATTAAGTGGCCAAAGTACTTGAGTTTCAACTTCAGGATCTGGCCTTCTAAAGAGCAGTCAGATCTCCTCTAGGGCTGACCGGTTTGATCGCCTTGCAGTCCAAGGGACTCGCAGGAGTCTTCTCCAGCACCAGAGTTCAAAGGCCTCCATTCTTCGGCGCTCAGCCTTTCTTATAGTCCAGCTTTCACAGCCATACTTTGCAACTGGGAAAACCATGGCCTTGACTATACGTACTTTTGTTGGCAGGGTGATGTCTCTGCTTTTTAGTATGCTGTCTAGATTCTGCTAGAAGAATACAATTTCTCCAGTACGGGAGATGGAGAATTCACAGATGGGTTTTCATTGGATGCCTGCTCTTGAGACCAAGTAGTCAAACTTGACACGCCCCCTCTTGCTGCCCAGTCTTTAACTTGGTCTCAGCTCTTGACGACGTGTCAGGTTTGGCTCTCAGTCAATAGCAGGTTAGAAAGCCTATTGTGAATTCTCCCTTTCCCTTTAAAATCCCTTTTAAAACTCCTAGTTACCTCTTTGAGTTTCTCCTTTTAAATTTTTAGCACTGGGATCAGTGCTAGTTTGTTTTCCACCCTTGAGGGAGGC
>NW_015386271.1:49962-87314 GCF_001527695.2 Protobothrops mucrosquamatus | reverse complement strand
TTCTGAGGAGATTTCCCAACTTTAATATTTTTCAGAGCCAGAGATGTCTGCAGGATCCCGCACTTCTGTCATGACGACAAAAGTAGGGTCACCTGCCCCTTTCATGTTTCTTCAACATCCCAATGCACATATGCAATGGATGGAGCTTTGTTATATTATAATTTTACCCTCATTCAAACACCCGCGTTCGGGATCTTTTCGTTGAGGAAAGTTTGGGTTCTCAGAAAGAAATAGTTGCACGTCTGCATAAATCTGGTTGGGTAGTAGCTCAATCTTCAAAGGAAGCTTTGGAGCATGCAGGAGTCCTTCACATGACCTCAAAGACATGGCGCTTTTAGATAGTTGCTTTGTGGTGCTGCGTTTGTGCTCCGAAACGTTGCACGGTCCTAATGTCTTTATCAGTAGACTTGGTTGGTTAAATCTGTACTGAGGCAGCATCGACTTTATTGAGGTTGAAATACGAACTTAAGAATTCCCAGAAAAGCTGCAGAATTGTGTAACTTTGACTAACGTGCAATGCAATCATTAGTGTGGCATATAATAAAAACAGCATGTCTCCCGTGAAGTCTAGACTCTTGATTTGTAATCTTGAAAGTTCCAACTGAATTTTGCAGCCAAACCATAATTGACTGGATAGAAGTATGTCAGTTCCATAACTCTGAATCCGTGTGTCCGCACTCCAGCGTGGATGCATCCGTGAAAGTCAGAGGGGTGTGTGTGAAAAAGCTGATTTAAAGCAAGTTTTCTGTTTTCTCCTTAATACTCGGAGCACACGTTCATATTAATAAACCGATGGATTGATTTGTTGGTTGTCAATCGATTGGAAGAATTTTCGCATTACTCAAGTGTCTATGGAGATTCTCGTTCATCCAGGTCGTGGTTTGTCCCAAAGGTGCTTTTTCCAAAAGGCAACTGGACTTTCTTGGTTTTTGACTGGATAGAAGTATGACTTCCTTTCTACAAGGATTATAGAACTTCTCTTGGTTCTAATTGAGGAAACTTCTTGGATGAGAAGCAAAATGTTTTCAAAGGAAACAAACCAAGAAAGTCCACTTGCCTTTTGAAAAATGCACCTTTGGGACGTTTTGCACTGCTCTGATCTCAGTGGAGATCAAAATTGCTTATGTTCCTTCCCTATTTGCAGTTGGTCCCTGAGAAGCTGATTTAGAGGAGAAGGATCAAAAAAGAATTGGTGGGGTGGAGGAATCCAAAGAAATTGCCCTTCTTCCTACAGTGATTTTGTAACTAAATTATGTGGGCTAATTTTACTTATGAGAGCCATCATATTATGGTGGCTGAAATGCTGGATTGAGAGACTCTACTGGAGAGGTCCCCAACCTTTTGGGCACCAGGGACTGGTTCCGTGGAGAAAGGTTTTTCTGCGGACCGGAGAGTGTGGTTTTGTGTGCTGCCTGCATCCCACGGATGGGGCTTTGCTTGTTTGTGCAGACCGGTTGCTGGCATATCGCGCCCCGGTACCGGTCCATGGACCAGGGGTTGGGGACCCCTACTCTACTGCTCCCTTAGATTCAGAAGCCAGCTGGGTGATCTTGGGCCATTCCCTCCGTCCCAGCCTAAAAACTCCCCATCACCTCGTGCATTAATAACTTCATTGCAAATAGAAGCAACTAAGGAGTTAATGTTATTTTTATTAAGAAAGCTTAAGCAATTGGTGTGGCTTTTTAAATCAATACATATCTTTTTAGAGTTGTTTCCCTAAGGAGAAACCATTCTAAAATTAAGGATTTTCTTCTTCTTAAGGTTTAATACTCAAGAAAACATATTTTAGGATTAAATGTCCAGAAGTAATAGAAGAAGAAGTAATAGAAGTAATAGAAGAAAGTTACTGAGTGGATTTTTTTTTTTTTAAGGGAGAAACTGTATCTGTGCCTTTTAATATAAAGACAGCCATATACTTTATATGTCAGTAAAACCTAGTGACTTTATATTATGTCTCTAAATATTCGTGGTCCATACAGAAATGTATTAAATAATCCTCTATATTATTGTTATTGTTTCTATATTATTGTTATTGTTTGGCTTCCAAACCAGGTGTTTATGTTCTTGCTTTGTTCTTTTATATAGAAAAAGGCTTTTGGCTCATTAGGAAAATTTAAATGATTGAGCTGGAACGTCTTCAATTAACTAGAGTTTCAAGGCTTGGGACCAAGCAGAAATGATTACTAAATAATTACATTTGTTTGCACGTAGGGAAGAATTAGGAAATTGCATGTGTAGCTAAAAGGCTTGGTTATTTTGACTTAATATGTGCGATTGGATCATATAAATGGGGCCAATATGTTTAACAGGGTATTGTTAATTCAATTTTTAAAAGTTCACTTATATGCAGTCATAGTTACGTAAACATGGTTATGATTATTGAAGCCACTTAAAATAGGGTATTTTATTTTTTCAAATAATCAAACTTGTTTTCAGCCAAAAGCTTAAAATATGCAGTGGCGGTTGCAGTCTCTTTCATCTTTGCTTTACTGCTTTTTATCATTTATCATGTAGATTTTCTCTCATAGTTCTCAAAATAATTTAGAATAATTGCATATTTAAATGATCTACTCGCTAAAAGAAATTACTGCTGTTAGAAATTGGACCTCTGTGAATATAAATATAAATGTATTGGAAACATAGGTAGGCTTTGCTATAAACGTTAAGCAAACATTGACCACAGTTACTCTTTGAGTTTCTGAACCGCTTATGCTTTTTGTTACTACTTCTCTACTTCATACCTTCTTTCAATGTGAAAAAAAATATTTACTATATTGAGAAATATTTGGCTGTAATGAATACGAACATAAAGCGTAAACTAAATTGTGGAAGGTCAAGAGAACAGATGTCAACTTTGAAGTCTGAGACGGATCTGTGAAAATAAACTAAAAGAAAGAGAATCTAAGAGTGCAGTTAAACATCTGCTTTGCAGCTGTGAAATCACGCAGTTTGAAAATGTAACATGTCACATCATGGAATCCATTTTGTTAGACGTTTCATTCTGATCATTTATAGTTTATCTCAGCTGGGCCAGCGTCTTTTTCTTTCCAGTTTCTTTCTCCATCCATCCTATTTATTCTTCACGTGTGTATAAATACCTTCTTACTGATTCTCCTTCTATAGTTAGGACACAGGTGTAGGGATATAGTAAAATAGCTAATAATTTCTGTCTGTAACTACCAGGGGTAGGCCACCTTGGCTCTTTTAGGACTCCTGGACTTCAACTCCCAGAATTCCTGAGCCAGCCATGCTGAGGGGAAAGGGAGAGGTTTCCAAGCTGAGCCATGCTGGTTCAGGAATTCTGGGAGTTGAAGTCCACGAGTCATAAAGTGGCCTAGGCCAGAGGTAGGCAACCTTGGCTCTTTCATGACTCATGGACTTCAACTCCCAGAATCCTCAGCCAGCCACGCTGAGGGGAAAGGGAGAGGTTTCCAAGCTGAGCCACGCCGGCTCAGGAATTCTGGGAGTTGAAGTCCACGAGTCATAAAAGAGCCAAGGCGGCCTGCCCCTGAACTAGACAGCTCTGTTATTTGCAGCACTGTTAATTTCTTCTTTTCTAAATGAAATGGCGGAGGCTTGGCTTTAAAGCTATTCTGGCCTTACCCCCTTCCCTAACCCAGGGTAAAGACTTTGGTTGCAAAAGGGCCTTCTCCTCAAACTAATATCTTAACTCCTACCTCTTGGGATACCTGCCATTTGCCTTCTGGCCTTTAATGAGAATTACAGAGGCTCTGCAATTGTTCACTTCCCAAAACAGAGATACCGAATCATCACTTTAGCAAGGGTACAGATAAGACAGTCCTTGACTCACAATGGCAAATTCAGCTCAAAATTTCTGTTGCTAGGCGAGACATTTGTTAAGTGAGCCTTGCCTGGTTTTACAGCCTGTCTTGCCACTGTGGTTAAGTGTACCACTGCGTTTGTGAAGTTAGCACGGGGGGTGGGTTCTCTGTTTAAGTCAAAATACCTACCCACCCCACCAGTATCTATCCATCCATCCATCCATCCATCCATCTATATCTTCTACCCTACCTATCTAACTTCCCTATCTACCCTACCTATTTTATCTATCCATCCATCCATCCATCCATCCATCCATCCATCCATCCATCTATCTATCTATCTATCTATCATCTATATCTTCTATCCTATCTACCTATCTAACTTCCCTATCTACCCTACCTATTTTATCCATCCATCCATCCATCCATCCATCNATCTATCTATCTATCTATCTATCTATCTATCTATCTATCTATCTATCTATCTATCTATCTATATCTTCTACCCTATCTACCTATCTAACTTCCCTATCTACCTTACCTATTTTATCTATCTATCTATCCATCTTTCCATCCGTCCATCCAGTGCTGTGTTGTAACTTTAAACAGTCACTAAACAGTTGTGAGTTGAGGACTTAACTTATTGTGGCTTATCACATATTTGGGAATCTCCTGCAGAATTTAGCCCCATTGACTACATTGGCTCTGTTGTATCAGCCTTTTCAGACATGCGTCTGTTTTTCCCCTTATTTCCTCTGCTTGCTTTGAGGGTTTATTAGCTAGGAGAAATTTTAATGTCGCCTCTCAAAAATAGCACCGGTCCCAGCCCTGATGCTTTCTGGCTCTGAAAAGAGCTACTGGCCGAGCACCGAAACCACGGAGCCATCCCTGCGTAATTTAGAAAGTGGCTTTTTGATAGTCGGCGGGTTTTTTTCTCCTCCTCATCCTGCTTTTTCTTCCAGCTCATTAGGAAGAGACAGGAGGAGAAAATGATGTGAGCCGGTCAGCAAAAATATGCCCATGATTTTGTTCTCTTTTGGGGTAAGCAACATTATGCCGAGCGTAGAAAAGTGGTAGGAAGTAGTCAAAAAAAAAAATTAAAGAGGGAAAAAGAAACTCTAAAAAAGGGGTCACCAACCTTGGCAACTTTAAGACTTGGAGGCTTCAACTCGTGAGAGACCCCTGCTCTAAAATATAGTATACGGGAACACCGTTTATTCATTTTCCATCCTTTTTTTGTTCATCCCTGAGCGTCCGCTTCTTCACGTGTTGCCTCTGGTTATAGGTCTAATGCCAGGGCGTTGGACTAGAACCAGTGTTTCTCAACCTTGACGACTTGAAGACGGGTGGACTTCAACTCCCAGAATTCCTCAACCAGAATTCTAGGAAGTGAAGTCCGTCCACCTTCAAGTCGCCAAGGTTGAAAAACATTGGACTAGAACAGGGGTCCCCAACCCGCTGGACCGTGGACCAGTACCGGTCTGCGGCATGCCAGCAACCGGTCTGCACAAACAAGCAAAGCCCCATCCACGGGATGCAGGCAGCACGCAAAACCACGCATTCTCCCGGTCCTCGGAAAAATCTCTCTCCACGGAACCGGTCCCTGGTGCCCAAAAGGTTGGGGAACCTCTGGACTAGAAGACCTGCAAGATCCCTTCTAGCCCTTCCGTGCTCTATGCTCTAAGTCCCAACACCTTCAGTGCCGTAACTTGGGTCACTAAAAGTCAAGGACTACCTGTATAATGTCTGTATGCATATTAGTCAGTGGAATTGAGAATATGTTTTTGTTGGTGGGAAATAATTGTGTCTGTGAGGGGTGTGTGTTTCATATCTCCATTTGGGGATCCCCCAGTCCCTTTTGGGCTTTGGCCAGCTCTGTTGCTTGACCCCAAGCTTACTTGCCTAGATTTATTTGCAGAGTTGGGCCATCAATCACTTCATGTGGTTTTTATTCCGCAACACGAGGATCTGAAAAGCTGCAAAGACTCTTGTTTTATCTCTATTATCTGCTTATATATTTCAGTCTCCGAGGAATGTGAACTGTTTCCCCAGAAAATTGCAATGGAGTTGAGCCATTTTTTTTCCTGTTTATATAGGCATATGGGCATAAGGAGTCTTTATGCATGCATTTCGTAATACATTGTAGTCAAGAAAAGGGTGAATGAGATATTGGTTGCTGTTTGCAATTTTGATAAGAGGGGGCATGAAAAATATTTTTAATGGGCTGCTGCTCCCAAGGCATATTTGAGTAGTTTGAAAGAAAAATTGTCCTTGTGATGGATCCAATCAATCTTTTCTCAAGGACAATTAACATAGCAGAAGGAGCTAACAATTAGTCTTTTGTGCTACTGTTCCGAGCCAGTGGTTTATTGTTTCATTTTTAATAATAATAATAAACCTTGCATTTCAGATGTGAATTACAAAAAATACAATGAATGCTACATTTCTTTGTATCTTTTGCAATTTCGCATTTGACATTGTCCAGATAAACAGATGGACCAAGAAGTAACTAGAAAATGTTACTGTACTTCGTGAGATTTGACACGTATCTTCATTTTGTTTTTGTTCCAAAAGAGAGATGTATTCCATGAGCTTAAGAGTTTCCCCCCAAAAAATAATTTTAGATATTCATAGAAATGTGGATACTCACTCATACTGTACAAAGCTGGAATGGAATAAAAAAGAATTGTCATTAGTTTTTACGTAAACCCTACCATCATCCTGGACCTCATTTTTATAAGTCAACCCTATCCAGTTTATTATTGGTATAAAATTGACGTTCCCGGGCAATCAAAGATATACACCCGTGTTAGAAAATAAATAAATAAAGCAACAATGGAATGAAACACTTTGCATCACCAACAAAAAGGAAATTAAAGCAGTCATGTTTAAATAGTGCAAGTCTTACAATTAATTGCTCTCCTAAATTTCTCATCGGCACCTATTTTAGTGACAGTGGTTCTTTTATTTGTTCCAGATAAGTTCTCAGACTGACTTCACTTATTGAGCAATCATAGATATCTTCTTCCTGTAAATGGGGTGGAGGATTGTACCTTCTCTTATTTCAGAGCCTGGTTTGGGAGGAAGTCAAATCTCTTGGCCCTATAAATGTAGAAAGGCCACTGATATAAACCTTCCTAAAAAAAGAAAGATAGCATAGATTAATGCAGCTTTTTGCAGCGTCATTATTTGATTGCAGGTCACGTGATCAAAATTCAGGCACCTGGCCACCGACTCATATTTATGACCGTCGCAGCATCCCAGGATCACGTGATATTCTTTTGCGACCTTCTGACAAGCAAAGTCAATGGAGAAAGCCACATTCACTTAACAAACAGGGTGGATAATAATCGATGATTAAAAAAGAAAATGAAAAAAAATCGGATTTCTTTTTGTATTTAAATCGGATTTTTTTGATTTTTATCAAATTTATTTTAATCAAATGATTTTGGAGTAAAAAATCCATCTAAAGATAGTTTTCCGTTTAAGATACATGAATAATTTAGTTTATTCAGCATGAAATGGAGCTTAGTTATGTAGCATGAGAGACTGTATATTCTGCAATATTTACATTTTTGGTAAACTCTGTTCAGTGAATCCGAGCTCTGCAAGCTGAGATAACGCGCAGTGCGTTGATGCATTCACACAATTTATGATAGCAGTGTTCCAGTATCTCAGGGGCTGCCCCAAAGAAGAGGGAGTCAAGCTATTCTCCAAAGCGCCTGAAGGCAGGACAAGAAGCAACGGATGGAAACCAATCAAGGAGAGAAGCAACCTAGAACTAAGGAGAAACTTCCTGACAGTTAGAACAATTAACCAGTGGAACAACCTGCCTCCAGAAGTTGTGAATGCCCCAACACTGGAAGAGCTTTGAAGAACAGATTAGACAGCCATTTGTCTGAAATGCTATAGGGTTTCCTGCCTGAGCAGGGGGTTGGACTAGAAAACCTCCAAGGTCCCTTCCAACTCTATTATTATTATTATTATTGTTGTTGTTGTTGTTGTTTCAGTTTTAGAACTTTGAAAAACCTGGCAGTGTGTTGTTATTCACTAATAAAAAGTATAATACTTTAACTCTGAATTTTTTTTCATATGTGTCCCCTCTGCCTGAAATCCCTTCGGAAAAGACACATTTACACCATAAACTTTGATTTTAGGCAAATCTAAGTATTGTAACAGCGAATTCATACAAGTCTGTAGTCAATACTCATGTCAATTTAGGAACAAATGCAGATGCAAATGCAATTATTTATCTCTGGCTGCAGCCCTAGGCCAGCAGGGGGTTGGACTAGATGACCTCCAAGGTATCGTCCTCCTCCTCCTCCTTCTTCTTTGGTTGTTGTTATTATTTCAGTTTTACATCTTTGAAAAACCTGGCAGTGTGTTCTTATTCACCAATAAAAAGTATAAAATTTTAACTTTGAATTTTTTTTCATGTGTGTCCCCTCTGCCTGAAATCCCCTTGGAAAAGACACATTTACAACATAAACTTTGATTTTAGGCAAATCTAAGTATTGTAACAGCAAATTCATACAAGCCCGTAGTCAATACTCATGTCAATTTAGGAACAAATGCAGATGCAAATGCAGTTAAATGAGTCTTTATCTCTGGCTGCAGCCCTAGGCCAAATTCTCATTTATTCCATAAAACTTAAAAGAAATTGAACATTTGCTAGTTTATGCTCTGGGTTTTCATGCGCTTTGCTGTGTTGAACAAATGGCCTGTCTAACAGATTTTTATTACTCTGCTCCAAAACTGATTATTCTGTATAGTTGGGAATTTTCAACAGTTTAAATTCGTTGGCACAGATCTCTGTTCCAGAAGTAATAATGTTTTCCACCCATGCTTGCCTGCTGCTCTTACGGGAAAGACACGTGTGTCTCAATAGAAAAAGCTCCTTATGTTGCAGGGCGTATTTATAGCACAATGGATCCCTGACATGGTTTGCGTGTTTTCCATGCATCTCTGCCAATGCATCTGTTTTCTCTTAATTTATTTGCAAAGAGGAGTGCTTAGAGACAGTTTTCCCTAATAAAAAAAGCCACCTTATGGAAACACTTAAAAGTATGTTGCATTCCCTTAAAGGTAAACTAAGCACGAGATGGAAACAGGATTATTTTTATACCGCAGTGTGCTCAACCCCATAGTTTTAACTGGGATGCCAAATAATTCTAGCATGTCGTGGACTTTTTGGACATTCTGTTTCTGACTGTATTTATACTGTTCTGCATTTATAGGCGATGTTCCACAAAACCTTCAAAAATGTAGCTTTGTGAATCATGTCAAAATGCTTCAACCCCAGTCTTTGAGATTCATATTGTTAACCACAAACTATGTTCCTCTCAAATCTGCAGCATTTCTTGAGTTCTGGATTTCATCTCTGATCCAAAAGTACCTCTAAATGTTTTCAGTAACAAGGCAAAGAAACAATTTCTCCTGAATTTTAAGGAACAAGATTCTCAGCGTTTCGTTCGTATCTATTCACGTTTAAAATGAAAAGAACAAGATATAGGAATAACTCCCATTAAAAAATTTTTATCCTTTCCTGCCTTAGGGACGTTCGCCTTTTTGCGCATTGCCAGAATGAAATATTTTGTCTGTTGTACAAATAGTTTTATTTGGCCTTCTTAGCTTAAAGAAAGTATTTGACCCGGAGGGGGCGGGGGGAAGAGAGATTGTATGGATATCAAACTGCAAATCTGGGCTTATTAGGTGGGAGGGGAATTTGGTTTCAAATCAGTAGCAGCCTGAAGTTTATTGTGAAACGAAGGCATTCTGCTTCCTAAAAAGCAGGAACGCACGACGAAAAGAGAGAAATGCATTTAGGGATGATGTATATCTGAAGCTCAGGTTTATTGAGAAGGGAAGAGAGTGGAAGAACACATTGAAAACTGCCTTTGTTTCTTGATTTCAGCCGAATAGCTGGTTCAGAACCAGCGCTGAGATGCCATTCAAATTACTTTCCAAATGTTGCAGGGAAGGAGAAGGGAAAGGAAAGGATCGTGTTACCCATTTTTGCATTCCAGAGACTACCACTACCCTTGAAGCCTGGAGACATGCTGGCTAGGAGAAGCAGTTGCCAATCCAATCCTCTTTTAGCCTTGTCCCCACTCAGGACAGACCAAAAGAGATTTTTCTTTTCAAAGGGGCCTTGCGGAGGGAAAAGCAATTTTTCTTCTGACCGGGCATTTGAAGCCCAGTTATTATATATCTTCGGCCCAGTTTTAGGTTTGCTTGCACCTGAATTGTTTCTTCTCCTTCTCCTTCCCCTTCTCCTTCTAATAATAATAATAATAATAATAATAATAAGAAGAAGAAGAAGAAGAAGAAGAAGAAGAAGAAGAAGAAGAAGAAGAAGAAAGGAAAGAAAGAAAGAAAGAAAGAAAGAAAGAAAAAGAAAGAAAGAAAGAAAGAAAGAAAGAAAGAAAGAAGTTGGAAGGGACCTTGGAGGTCATCTAGTCCACCCCCCTGCTCAGGCAGGAAACCCTATACCATTTCAGACAAATGGCCGTCCAGTCTCTTCTTAAAAACTTCCAGTGTTGGAGCATTCACCGCTTCTGGAGGCAGGTTGTTCCACTGGTTAATTGTTCTAAGTGTCAGGAAGTTTCTCCTTAGTTCTAGGTTGCTTCTCTCCTGGATTAGTTTCCATCCGTTGCTTCTTGTCCTGCCTTCGGGCATCTTGGAAAATAACTTGTTTTTTTTTATTTGAGCAAAAACTTAGAAACAACCCCCTTGTTTTTTGTTTTTTGTTTTTTTTTAGGAAGGAGACACAGGTAGAACCTAGAACTAGAAGGCACAGGTAGAAAGCAACCTAGAACTAAGGAGAAACTTCCTGACAGTTAGAACAATTAACCAGTGGAACAACCTGCCTCCAGAAGCGGTGAATGCTCCAACACTGGAAGTTTTTAAGAAGAGACTGGACAGCCATCTGTCCGAAATGGTATAGGGTTTCCTGCCTGAGCAGGGGGTTGGACCAGATGACCTCCAAGGTCCCTTCCAACTTTATTATTATTATTAACTAAGGAGGAATTTCCCTAGAACTAAGTAGAAAATTTCCTGACAGTTAGAACAATTAATCAGTGGAACAAGATTAAGATAAGATAAGATAAGATGACCTTTATTGTCATTTTTTTTTATTGTGGGCACAATGGCACAAATCAAAAATGAAATTTAGTTGCCCGCTCTCAAAGTGAAACACATACATGACCCACACCTAAACATACTATGTACAACATGTGTATAGACCCACACCCCTACACATACATAGCAAATAAATATTACATACTGTCCATCTTGAATATAACATGAATATAACAACCTGCCTCCAGAAGCGGTGAATGCTACAACGCTGGAAGTTTTTAAGAAGAGACTGGACAGCCATTTGTCCGAAATGGATATAGGGTTTCCTGCCTGAGCAGGGGGTTGGACTAGATGACCTCCAAGGTCCCTTCCGACTCTATTATACTAATTATTATTATTAAACTAGGTAGTCCTCAACCTATGGCCACAATTGAGCCCAAAGCTTCTGTTGCTAAGCGAGACAGTTAAGTGTGTTTTGCCCCATTTTGCGACCCTTCTTGCCACGGTTCTTAAGTGAAATATTGTGGTTGTTAATCACACGGTTGTTAAGTAAATCTGGCTTTCCCATTGATGTTGCTTTGCAGAAGGTTGCAAAAGATCACATGACCCCGGGACACTGCAACCGTCATAAATACGAGTCAGGTGCCAGGTGTCTGAATTTTGATCACGGGATCGTGGGGATGCTGCAACCGTCATAAGTGTGAAAAACGGCCATAAGTCATTTTTTTTTCAATGCCGTTGTAACTTTGAACTGTTGTAAGTCAGGGACTATCTATAACAACTTGCAGTTGTGTTCTTTAAGAGGCTGCAAATATCGCCTTCATCCGTGATTCAAGCACACAATGAAGTAAGTGCTGTATGTACAGTTAGAAAGGAAGTGACAGGAATTGTTTAGCAGACTTTTCTCAGGGAGATACGTATTATTATCTGGCAAAAAAAATATATATGCAACATTAGAGATAGGTCTATCACTTTTACACAGGCACACGTTTTATCTTCCCATGCAAAGAACTCCTGTTCTTGGGAAAAAATGGATAAATCAGGAAAAGCTTGTTCCTGCCTTAATTGACCACACTCTTGAAAATATACAGCTTATTATTGGAAATGCACCAAACAAATAAAGGAATGTGTGATACCCAGACAGACATGAATTGTTTGATTCTCCATCTCCGTACTGAGAAAAGGCGTTCAGGTAAGACAACGCCCCATATATTCAGTTTTAAATCACTTGGTCTTGAAAGAGACAAAGTTAACAGTAGGAGCCAAAAAAACGCCTCAGTTTGAGATTTTGGAAGATTTTTTTTTTCCAAGAGAGATGAAAAAAAACTCTCATTTCCAACTCTGGAGAAATGGTAGTAAAGGGGGGGAAAAGCTGTTTTGTTGTTGTTGTTTTAAAGGAAAACTTAAGTACTCTGTTTTTCTTAATTCAGGTAAATATTTTGACTCTTATCTAATTCATCTAGGCCAGGGGCAGGCAACCTTGGCTCTTTTATGACTCCTGGACTTCAACTCCCAGAATTCCTGAGCCAGCCACGCTGAGGGGAAAGGGAGAGGTTTCCAAGCTGAGCCTTTATTATTTACTAGCTGTACCCAGCCACGCGTTGCTGTGGCTCAGTCTGGTAAAAGCGTGTGTTGCTTTTACGTCCAACAGATGGCGCTATTTTTCAAAAAAAAGCATGTTTTTACCTGTCACAGGTGTGACATCTATATAATACAGGTATATAAAAACATGCGCGTATTCGAATGCAACGTTGTGTGAAAATTTCAAAGCAACCAGTGAAGAACTTTCAGAGATTTAAGATTTTGAATCAACGAACATTTACATTTTTATTTATATAGACAAGTAGTCCTTAACTTACGGCCACAGTTGAGCCAAAATTTTCTGCTGCTAAGCAAAACAGTTAAGTGAATTTTGCCCCATTTTATGATCCTTTTTTGCCGTTAGTAACACGGTTGTTATGTGAACCTGGCTTCCCCACTGTCTTTGCTTGTCAATCAAAGAGTACTATATAGTTTTAACCTTAGCCTTTTGAACCATAAAACTGAATTTTAGCAGGATTTTTTTTTTTTTTTTTTGCAAACATGGATATCTAGGTGTGTCTTTTGATTATTTCTAGATTTAATTTAGTCAGCACCCTTTGGAATCCTTTGAAAGATGTCCCTTTAGGATTGCCGAGCAACAGCATTTATTTTATTTTATTTTTTTTGCCAGCTACTTAGAATTGTACACCTAGGCATTATAAATACTAAACGTTAAATTTAAATATTAATTTCTTCTTCTTGGGCCATATCCGTTATCGGACGTTGGCGATCATGTTGGCGATCCTGTTTTTATCAGCTGCCGCACGAAAAAGTGCTGCTGAGTTTTGTCCAAACCAGTCCCTTAGATTTTGAAGCCACGATCTTCTTCTTCTGCCTGGACCTCGTTTGCCTTCAATCTCTCCCTGGAGGATTCAATGGAGTGTGCCGTATTTTTCTGGGTGTCGCATCACATGTCCGAAATATTCTAATTTTCGTTTTTTAATTGTTTTGATGATTTCCCTTGGCTTTCCCAGGAGGCTTATCACCTCCTCATTTCTGATCTTGTCAACCCAGCTTATACGTAGCAGCCGCCTGTAAATCCACATTTCAAATGCTTCTAGTCTCTTCAGGTGGCCTTCTGTCAGAGTCCAACTCTCTACTCCATAGAGCAGGATAGAAAAAATATAGCATCTGACAAGCCTGATTTTCAGTCTTAGGCTTAAATATTAATGGGATTAAATATTAAAAATTAAATATTAATGGGAAACTAAAAATTGGGAAAAACTAAGCGGGACATTGATTGTCGAAAAAGACTGACGGTTAAAACAACCAGGATAGGTATAAACGAAAATTATTGATAAACGCAAGGAAGTTATTTTTATTTAATCGATGTCGTAAGGATTGTGTTAACTTAAACGCGAGACAGCAAATACCAAGGGGGAAAAGAGAGGAAACGCTTAATGTAATCGTTTGAGATCCGTACTAAAGATATTTGTATGTTATTGAATTATTGACCAACTCAGCCGCCACGTTGCTTTTCAAATATTTGAATGTGAAATTAGAAAATCAATTTTAAAAATTTCAAAAGAAAAATTGTACACATAGGCAATAGCGTTATTGTTAATGTCTTAAAAGTTGAAAGGGTGTTTACCATGAAAGAAAGATCTTTCAACATCTTCATCAACGATTTGGACGTGGGGATAGATGGGGAACTCATCAAATTTGCAGACGACACCAAGCTGGCAGGAATAGCCAACCCTCCAGAAGACAGGCTTAAGATACAGAAGGATCTGGACAGACTTGAACACTGGGCACTATCTAACAATGAAATTCAATGGTGAAAAAAGCAAGATTCTACATTTAGGCAAGAAAAACCAATTGCACAAGTACAGCATAGGTGGCACCTTGCTCAATAGTAGTAACTGTGAGAGGGACCTCGGAGTCCTAGTGGACAATCACCTAAATATGAGCCAGCAGTGTGCTGCAGCTGCCAAAAAGGCCAACACAGTGCTAGGCTGCATTAACAGAGGGATAGAATCAAGATCACGTGAAGGGTTAATACCACTTTACAAGGCCTTGGTGAGACCACACTTGGAATACTGCATCCAGTTTTGGTCACCGCGATGTAAAACAGATGTTGAGACTCTAGAAAGAGTGCAGAGAAGAGCAACAAAGTTGATCAGGGGACTGGAGGCCAAAGCATATAAAGAACGGCTGCTGGAATTGGGTATGTCTAGTTTAACGAAGAGAAGGACGAGGGGGGACATGGTAGCAGTGTTGCAATATCTCAGGGGCTGCCCCAAAGAAGAGGGAGTCAAGCTATTCTCCAAGGTGCCTGAAGGCAGGACAAGAAGCAACGGATGGAAACTCATCAAGGAGAGAAGCAACCTAGAACTAAGGAGAAACTTCCTAACAGTGAGAACAATTAACCAGTGGAACAACCTGCCTCCAGAAGCGGTGAATGCTCCAACACTGGAAGTTTTTAAGAAGAGACTGGACAGCCATTTGTCCGAAATGGTATAGGGTTTCCTGCCTGAGCAGGGGGTTGGACTAGATGACCTCCAAGGTCCCTTCCAACTTTATTATTATTATTATCATTATGATGATGATGATGATGATGATGATGTCTGCTTTTCCAGTCTTCATTTCTAATGATTTTTGGAGGATCTGGGGTTACCTGAGTTGGATGAAATCCGATTATCCCTAGAGAAGAACCTTGCTGTGAACATTTGAAGTATCTGCTGCCAGAATTTTGTTATTTACAAACTCACTCTTACTATACTGTGGCCCTTTTTTTTCCCACAAGAACCAGGGCAATCCCAAGTGTAATCATAGAGGGGTTATTTTCTTGTAAGGGACTTAACCGTGTTTGTGTAATACCTATTTCATTGCAAATATTCAACTTGTGGCTGGTGTGGTGGAGCGAGCTGGCGAGAACAGAGGTGGCAGTGTGGGTCTTTAAAGTAAATAACAGCCTTGAGAAGCAGTCGCTGTGCAGCTACTCCAGCCACTTAATCACAGAAAGTCAAGATTTCGTTCTCGCTAGATTCAGAATTGCAAAATCTGTTTTAACCTTTCTTCACCTCACAAGAGTTTAGCTGTCCTAGAAGGGAAGGCACAACCTATATTACTTGAAACGTAACTGAACATCAGTGTCCATTATTTTCTATGTTGGCATCATAAATATCCGTGTGCTTTCCATGTTGAAGTTTCTACGTCATATCCCATGTTAGCAATACAGGTAGTCCTTGATTTAGGACCACAGTTGAGCCCAACATGTCTCTTACTAGGCAAGACAATTGTTTTGCCCCATTTTATGACCTTACTGGATATAGCTGTTAAGCGAATCACTGCCATTGTTAAGTTAGTAAGTGGGTCTGGCTTCCCCATTGACTTTTTGCTTGTCAGAAGGTTGCAAAAGGTGATCACACAACCCCGGGCACTTTGATTACGTGACCACAGGAATTTTGTAAAGGTCGTAAGTGTGAAAAGTGGTCATAAGTCACAAGCCACTTTTTTCAGTGCCATTTTAAATTGGTCCCTGAACAAATGCTTACGAGTCAGAATAACAGACGTGGAAGGGACCTTGGAGGTCTTCTAGTCCGATCTTCTGCTCAAGCAGGAGACCCTATACCAGGGGTAGGCAACCTTGGCTCTTATGACTCGTGGACTTCAACTCCCAGAATTCCTCAGCCAGCATGGCTCAGCTCGGAAACCTCTCCCTTTCCCCTCAGCATGGCTGGCTCAGGAATTCTGGGAATTGAAGTCCACGAGTCATAAAAGAGTCAAGGTTGCCTACCCCCTGCCTTATACTATTCCAGACAAGTGGCTGTTCAGTCTCTTCTTAAAAGCCTCCAGTGAGGAAGCACCCACAACTTCTGGAGGCAACTTCTGTTCCACCGGTTGATTGTCCCCACGATCAGGAAATATCTCCTTAGTTCTAGGTTGCTTCTCTGTTTCCATCCATTGCTTTTTGTCTTGCCTTATGGTGCTTTGGAGAATAGGTTGACTCCCTCTTCTTTGTCACAACCCCTCAGATATTGGAAGACTGCTATCATGTCATCCCTAGACTAGACAAACCCAATTCCTGCAACCGTTCTTCATATGTTTTAGCCTCCAGGCCCCTAATCATCTTTCTTGCTCTGCTCTGCACTCTGCACTGTTCCCAGAGTCTCAACATCTTTTTTATATTGTGATAGCAAAACTGGATGCAGTATTCTAACTGTGGTCTTCTTAACCCAAGGCCTCGTAAAGTGGCACTAACACTTCGTGTGATCTGGATTCTATCCCTCTGTTAATGCAACCCTAGGACTGTGTTGGCTTTTTTGAGTCAGGTTTCACCTAATCTGCACCGGTACATTTGGTTTTTCTTATCAAAGTGTTAAAACCTGACTTTTGTCTATATTGAAATAAGTCAAAGTCCCATTGAGTTGACCATGACAAATGGTCATACCTGATTTTGGTTGGGTTTGTTGAGATAAGGAGGGCTAGATGGCATAAATCAGTTTCACTTATGTTTTTTGACAGGTGGGTGTTTTCAAACTGGCTCTGCCAGCCTTGTCAGCCGTTGTGTATTTAGGTAATCCTTCCACCCATTTTTTTCAAAGATTAATGACACGTTCTCATATTTCCAAGTGGGCAAACAAGTGGCAGATTTCCCATCCTCTCTTTAACACTGTGTGAAGAAGCAGAGGCAGGCTAATTAATGGCCACTTGTCATGTCCAGAAAGAAGTACCTGCCATTAATTAAAAATGTGGTTCTCTTGGAAGAAGCCAGAATCACAAACCTATAGTAGCATTGTTCCAATACTTGAGGGGCTCCTACAAAGACGAGGAGGTCAAACTATTTTCCAAAACAGCAAAAGGGTAAGACGAGAAACAACGGATGGAAACTAACCAAGGAGAGAAGCAACCTTGAACTAAGGAGAAATTTCTTGACAGTTAGAACAATTAACCAGTGGAACAGCTTTGCCTTCAGAAGTTGTGGGTGCTCCAACACTGGAAGCTTTCAAAAAGAGACTGGACAATTATTTGTCTGAAATGGTATAGGGTCTCCTGCTTGCATAGGGTTTGGACTAGAACAGGGCTTTTCAACCTTTTCACCCATTGTACCACTTTTAGGATATGGCAATATCTGACTACCACCAGTCGCCTAGCAAGGTGTCAAAAACTTGATGACCAAAAAAAAAGAAAAAGAAAAAAGTGATAAAGTACAGGTAGTCCTCGACTTACAACAGTTTGCTTAGTGACTGTTCGAAGTTAGAATGGCACTGAAAAAAGTGCCCCCCAAGCCACAGCCGAGCAAGACACCTGCCTGCCCACCCGTCGGCGCTCTTCCTCCTGTCCGAGGTTTTCATTGTTGTGAGCATTTCTGTTGAGGATTGGCAGTAGGGGTGGGGTGGGGGGTGTTTGGTTTTTATTCCCCCCATCTGCTGGGTGGTTGCAGCAGGTTTTGGTCCCTTCACATGACCCTGGGACACTGTAACCGTCATAAATATGAATCCGTTGCCAAGCATCTGAATGTAAATCACAAGACCCTGGAGATGCTGCAACATTCCAGCTGATCGGCGCTTCTTCTGGGCTCAGCGGAAGCGCCAGGATCAGTGCCAAGCTCCAGCTGGATCCTGGTGCTGATCCTGGTGCTTCCACTGAGCCCTGACAGCCCCGAAGAAGCGCCGATCAGCTGGAAAGCTGCACTGATCTTGGCGCTTCCGCTGAGCCTTGAACCCCCCTGCAGCTCCAGCCATCTCTCGCTCAGGCTTGTGCGGTGCTGCCACCGGTTCAGCTCATTCCCCTCCCCCGCTACCCCTTTTCTAGGATGGTCGCGTACCACCTGCCAGGTGCCAATGTACCACAGGTGGTACCCATACCACTGGTTGAAAAGCCCTGATGTAAACCAACAAACCCAATGTTCAGTGCCATAAGATGCTGTCCTGTGTTTGTCATTTACAGTCCTCCATCCCAAACGCCCCTTCCACGTTGAGTCTAAAACCGATTAAAAATCCACGCAAGCTCCTTACGAGAGATCCTCGTAGATATTTCATTGCTAGATGTTTGAAGCTCAGGCACCGATCAGTTGTAAGATTTCCTGTTCTGAAATTAACCCCTCCTTCTACTCCATCCGATCCTGCCCATCCAATCTAGGAATTTCCAATAAAACATCACACCAGCAAGTTTCAACAATAATCAGTATTGACAATTGGCAAGCCAGACATGTTCCTTTTTATGCAGAAGGTGTGTTAAAGGCAGCCTTTTATTCCATCTTTTTACATAGAAGAAGGAGATACTAGAAAGAGTTTAACTTCAGTGTACTACTACTTCACTCTTATCTTACTCCATAAAATGAGGGTACGTTTCTAAACTTGAACATCAAGCAAGGCGAAAAAGCGTAAAGACGAAATGCGTTAAATCCCAGGTTTTTCCCCTCCTGGAAATTCTTGGTTAATTACTTAACTGTTGGCTCTTGAAACAAGGCATAAGAGAGAAATGCCGCCTCATTAGGTTAATTTGACTTTTTCTGTTAGTTTAATTTATCTTTAATAAATGAGCGGAGGGGGAGGGGTTCCATTGCTTCCTGAGAGTAAATATTAGAACTGCATGGAATCATTAAAATAAGCTTACAAAACTCCTGGAGGTGTTTTTTGGGGGGAGGCGGGGGGGGGTGGCCATCCAAGATGCTGAGCAATTTGTGAGGCTCACGTGGCTGTTGCGTGTGTACATGAACCGCCGTGCGCTTTGAGTGACAGCCGGGAGCAGCAGCATCTGAAAGTGCTAGGACTGGTTTGAACAATTCAAAAAAAAAAAAAAAAAAGACTTTTGACTCCCCCGTGTTACGCAGCAGCAAGCCTCTTTTGAAAACCCGCACAGCCTCTTGATAAAACAAACACTTCTTTTTTTTTGTCATCCTGGTTTCGTAATTCAGACACGGTGCGTTTGTTTTCCAAGAATCCCGACTGTTGACCAAGCTGAAAAGGCTTTTTAAAATGCATTTGTATTAGCTCGTGCTTCCCTTTTCTGAAGCACTTAAGAGGCTAGTTTGTTTGTTTGTTTGTTTGTTTGTTTGTTTATTTATTTTAAAAAACCTAGATCAGATGATCTCATATCTTGCATTATCTAATGTTGTTGTTGTTAGTTGCAAAGTCGTGTCCGACCCATCGCGACCCCATGGACCATGTTCCTCCAGGCCTTCCTGTCCTCTACCATCTTCTGGAGTCCATTGAAGCTCACGCCTACTGCTTCAGGGACTCCATCCAGCCATCTCATTCTCTGTCGTCCCCTTCTTCTCTTGCCCTCCATCTTTCCCAGCATCAGGCTCTTCTCCAGGGAGTCCTTCCTTCTCATGAGGTGGCCAAAGTCCTTGAGTTTCAACTTCAGGATCTGGCCTTCTAAAGAGCAGTCAGGGTTGATCTCCTCTAGGACTGACCGGTTTGATCGCTTTGCAGTCCAGGGGACTCGCAGGAGTCTTCTCCAGCACCAGAGTTCAAAGGCCTCCATTCTTTGGCGCTCAGCCTTTCTTATGGTCCAACTTTCACAGCCATACATTGCAACTGGGAAAACCATGGCCTTGACTATACACACTTTTGTTGGCAGGGTGATGTCTCTGCTTTTTAGTATGCTGTCTAGATTTGCCATAGCTTTCCTCCCCAGGAGCCAGCGTCTTTTAATTTCTTGGCTGCAGTCCCCATCTGCAGTGATCTTGGAGCCCAGGAAGATAAAATCTGTCACTACCTCCATTTCTTCCCCATCTATTTGCCAGGAATTGAGAGAGCCGGATGCCATGATCTTGGTTTTCTTATGTTCTTGTTTAGTGGCTCTTAAAGTTGTATTGACACGCTGGTCTGTTGATTTCTCTGCTTCCCACCGTCTCTTCCCTTCCTCCTTCCATCTCTCTTTCCCCTTTCTCCTCCTCCTCCCCCCCTCCCTTCCTCTTCCCCTTCCCCAGCTCCAGCTAATTGTGTTTCCATGATGGAAGTCTGATTCCTGCTTGCCTCCCTGTCCTATAATACCCACCCACCCTCAAAAAGGCTAACGCCAGATTTCTCTGCCTGATTCTTTCGAATTAATATTTTACGAAACGCCGGGGCGTGGAATCCTTCCAGGCTTTTTCTCTGTAAAGTTAATTCAAGGTTGGCCCGTGGAGGAAGGGACCCTCAAGGATGGCAAGGGAAGCCTGCTCAGTGAGAGAGAGAGAAGACAAGTATTCNTTCCATTGCTTCCTGAGAGTAAATATTAGAACTGCATGGAATCATTAAAATAAGCTTACAAAACTCCTGGAGGTGTTTTTTTTGGGGGGGAGGCGGGGGGTGGCCATCCAAGATGCTGAGCAATTTGTGAGGCTCACGTGGCTGTTGCGTGTGTACATGAACCGCCGTGCGCGTTGAGTGACAGCCGGGAGCAGCAGCATCTGAAAGTGCCAGGACTGGTTTGAACAATTCAAAAAAAAAAAAAAAAAGACTTTTGACTCCCCCGTGTTACGCAGCAGCAAGCCTCTTTTGAAAACCCGCACAGCCTCTTGATAAAACAAACACTTCTTTTTTTTTTTTTGTCATCCTGGTTTCGTAATTCAGACACGGTGCGTTTGTTTTCCAAGAATCCTGACTGTTGACCAAGCTGAAAAGGCTTTTTAAAATGCATTTGTATTAGCTCGTGCTTCCCTTTTCTGAAGCACTTAAGAGGCTAGTTTATTTTTTTATTTATTTATTTTAAAAAACCTAGATCAGATGATCTCATATCTTGCATTATCTAATGTTGTTGTTGTTGTTGTTAATTGCTAAGTCATGTCCGACCCATCGCGACCCCATGGACCACGTTCCTCCAGGCCTTCCTGTCCTCTACCATTTTCTGGAGTCCATTGAAGCTCACGCCTCCTGCTTCAGTGACTCCATCCAGCCACCTCATTCTCTGTCGTCCCCTTCTTCTCTTGCCCTCCATCTTTCCCAGCATCAGGCTCTTCTCCAGGGAGTCCTTCCTTCTCATGAGGTGGCCAAAGTCCTTGAGTTTCAACTTCAGGATCTGGCCTTCTAAAGAGCAGTCGGGGTTGATCTCCTCTAGGACTGATCGGTTGGATCGCCTTGCAGTCCAGGGGACTCGCAGGAGTCTTCTCCAGCACCAGAGTTCAAAGGCCTCCATTCTTTGGCGCTCAGCCTTTCTTAGGGTCCAGCTTTCACAGCCATACATTGCAACTGAGAAAACCATGGCCTTGACTATATGTACTTTTGTTGGCAGGGGGATGTCTCTGCTTTTTAGTATGCTGTCTAGATTTGCCATAGCTTTCCTCCCCAGGAGCAAGCGTCTTTTAATTTCTTGGCTGCAGTCCCCATCTGCAGTGATCTTGGAGCCCAGGAAGATAAAATCTGTCACTACCTCCATTTCTTCCCCATCTATTTGCCAGGAATTGAGAGAGCCGGATGCCATGATCTTGGTTTTCTTATGTTCTTGTTTAGTGGCTCTTAAAGTTGTATTGACACGCTGGTCTGTTGATTTCTCTGCTTCCCACCGTCTCTTCCCTTCCTCCTTCCATCTCTCTTTCCCCTTTCTCCTCCTCCTCCCCCCCTCCCTTCCTCTTCCCCTTCCCCAGCTCCAGCTAATTGTGTTTCCATGATGGAAGTCTGATTCCTGCTTGCCTCCCTGTCCTATAATACCCACCCACCCACCCACCCTCAAAAAGGCTAACGCCAGATTTCTCTGCCTGATTCTTTCGAATTAATATTTTACGAAACGCCGGGGCGTGGAATCCTTCCAGGCTTTTTCTCTGTAAAGTTAATTCAAGGTTGGCCCGTGGAGGAAGGGACCCTCAAGGATGGCAAGGGAAGCCTGCTCAGTGAGAGAGAGAGAAGACAAGTATTCTTATGCTAATCTGGGCCCTGGATAAGCAGCCATGCAGCCATGCACACAATGGAAGTGGAGCCAGAAAGTCTGCTGCATAGTCTAGCCCGCCTTGGAAAGCGCAGGAGGCCGGGCGCCGAGGGCTGCTGGAGGGGAGGGGCGCTAGAGGAGGGGGGGGAGAGCTCCCTCCAAGTTATTTTATGGAACTGGCAGAGAACCAGAGCCAGGAACTGTCAGATGGGGGAGCAGAGAGGGGAGCCACATTCTCCTCCTCCTCCTCCTCCTTGCACTTCCTGGCATTGCTTGTATGGATTCTTGAGCTGCAATTAAATCAGAGCCAAAAGCCCATCAATCCCCAACTTCCGAGCATCTTCCGAAACGAAGACGCCAAGGATGGATCGCTCTGTGCTGGAGTTGGGTTCAAACGGTCCCATTAACATGCAAGACATTAAGCAAAATATTGATAACGCAGGAGTAACGGACCGGCACAGTCAGTTTAGGAATGTCGTCCAGATGTGTCCACCAACCGGATGTGTGTGTGTCTCTGTGTGTGTGTGTGTGTGTGTGTTTTAAGAGTTCCCTGTTGCCGAAGCAGTGGAAGGTTACCTTCCACTACTTAGGCTGATTAGCTGGTGATTCATGTTTGAGAAGGATAGCATTGCGTTTAGAAAGTGGGGGCTGCTCGCAAAAAGAATTAGGTATTTTATTTTTAAAAAAGTCAGGCGATTCACGCTGTCTGCGTGGAGCAGATTGTGAATTGTTTTGAATTGCCAAGTGGATTATTCCTCTCGGTGGCCTAGCCTCTGAATAAACTTATTGCTGAATATGATAGCAGGCCTCAAAGAAGAACCAGCATCAGATTGTTTTAAGTTTGCCCACTATAGAGGATTGGGTATTCAAAGTTTCAAATTTAGCAGAAATGGCTAAGATTTCTGCCTATGTGAAGGACTATTCACAAGAAAGATATATCTTGGTTTGGAGAAGATGGATAGATTATATTGAGAGTAAATATGGAACTAAAAAGTTTCATTTGGTTTTTGAGTAAATTCTAGAGTGTTAATGTAGTTTATTTTTATTATAAATAGTAATAAGATGTTATAATTATTGTGTTCAATATGTTTGTTTAGAAGAGAGTTAAAGGATGTTATAGATTTGTTAATCTAATAGTGATCTAATGTTAGAGTATGCTTTTTGTATTGTTAACCCTGTGATTGGCTCTGGGAAGTCGGGGGGGGGGGGGGGGGGGGGGGGGGGGGGGGGGGGGGGGGGGGGGGGGGGGAGGGGGGGTTTTGGGGGAGGAGGGGGGGTATATTGTAAAACTTATAAAAATTTCCAATTAAAAACAAAAACAAAAAAAACAAAGAGTGATGGCTTCAAATGAGCAGTCTTAAGGGGAGGAAAATTGGTGAACTATTGGGGTGGGGGGCACTGGATGCTTTTCCAAGGGGGAAAAAAAATCTGTGGTCAGAAGTTGTTCCATTTCAGTGGCATAATATTTTGCTCTTTTTTTACAAAGTTGCCAGGAGTGGAAATTTCTTTCTTTCTTTTTTTTTGTGAAAACTGGAAAAGAGAAGGGGGAAGAAGAGAGGTGCTTTATGTGGATAGCAAAATGACAGGGTTGGAAGGGATTTTGGAGATCTTCTAGTCTCACCCCCTGCTCAAGCAGGAGATCCCCATTACCATTCTGTAGAAGTGGCTGTCCAATCTCTTCTTAAAAGCCTCCAAGGATGGTGCACCCACAACTTCTAGAGGCAAGTCGTTCCGCTGGTTAATTGTTCTCAGTTATTAGGAAATTTCTTCTTAATTCCAGGAGTCTTTAGTTCTCCTTTGGGTCCCTTCTGTGGCCATTGTTGAAGTAGAACTTAAATGCAAGTGAGGTTGCCCACTAGATATAGTTGGTAATCCACAGATGTATTTAGAAATGACAGATGAATAAAAGAGGAAAATAATAATAATAATAATAATAATAATAATAATAATAATAATAATAATAATAATAATAATAATAATAATAATAATAATAATAATAATAAAGTTGGAAGGGACCTTGGAGGTCATCTAGTCCAACCCCCTGCTTAGGCAGGAAACTCTACACCATTTCGGACAAATGGCTGTCCAGTCTCTTCTTAAAAACTTCCAGTGTTGGAGCATTCACCGCTTCTGGAGGCAGGTTGTTCCACTGGTTAATTGTTCTCCCTGTCAGGAAGTTTCTCCTTAGTTCTAGGTTGCTTCTCTCCTTGATCAGTTTCCATCCGTTGCTTCTTGTCCTGCCTTCAGGCGCTTTGGAGAATAGCTTGACTCCCTCTTCTTTGGGGCAGCCCCTGAGATATTGGAAGACTGCTGTCATGTCCCCCCTCGTCCTTCTCTTCATTAAACCAGACATATCCAATTCCAGCAACCGTTCCTTATATGATTTAGCCTCCAGTACCCTAATCATCTTTGTTGCTCTTCTCTGTACTCTTTCTAGAGTCTCAAAAATCTCAGCTGATGTGACAACAGATTTTTATAGCAGCTAAAGCCTCAATATTTCTCCGATGGCTCATCAAATCAGTGCACCCAACTTGGAGCTGCAGCCAGCGAGAACAAAAATGTTAGCGTGGAGTCCTTGATGCTTGGTTGTTTTCTTGCAGACATCTCATGACCCAACTAGGTAACATCATCAGTGCTAGAAGGGAAGGGAATAGGGTTTGCTGTCTGTTTGCATACAGTAGCGTGCCCTGTCAGAGTTGGTAGACGTGCTAATATTGCAAGGAAGGAAAATGGAATGACATGATATATATATTTTTTTTAAAAAAAAAAAACAAGGTTTCCCTCTTTTATTTTTACTGGCACAAGCCATCAATCTTGGATGCAAAAGAGGCTGTGACAGAAAAATGGATAGGACCCCCTGTCCTTTGTGAATCTTATCAGCGAATTGAAATAAAACGGTGGGACACAAGTCAAATAACAATCATTGCAGAAGTTATTTTATTCTGCATAAGATTCATCTCCAAGCATGAATGCAATTGCTACACTGCCAGTAAACTAAATTGTTTCAGAAAATAGCTACACTTTTTTTCATCGCTTGGTAACATAAAATAGGTGCTGTTGCTGATTTTATTATAACATTGCCTGATGTAGACAAGATTTTTTGGCCAGTTGCTGGATTTTGCTTGATGTTAATTTAGAACCCGTTCATTTATATCAAATAAAAACCGTGGTAGGTGATGTCAGTCCTCCATAAAATAAATGGTCAGACTTTTATTAACTACAGAAAGAAGCTGAGTATTCCTATTCTTCGAATGAGTGGACCATATTTTCTAAGCCATCATTTCCATATCAGCAGAAATCTGTTGCTGTTTGAGTCTTGAAATGCGCAGAAAGATATTTAATTGGGGAGCTTTTTCTCTTGCTGTTTTTCTACGGTCCCTGAAGTCTAACTCTCAAGAAAGCAGCATGCAAATAAAGTCTTTTTATCTCCAAATGTGTATTAGATGGTAATGTTCGAAGTCTGCTACGGGCAAGTGAAATATGCATATTTCATACCTGTTCATTCATTTGAGGAGACTTTTAGCCTCTTCTGATGCAAAACCCGTTACTGAAATTCTAACGTGTTTAATTAGCAAAAAGTAGCAGTATGTTTTCTGCTAATAAGAGCCAAAAAATAAAATAAAATAAAAAATTCTAAAGAGCTAATACGAAAGTCAATGTGGTATTTTGGGGGAAATACATTGCAGATACAAACTGCGCCAGCTGACAGATGCATAAGAATTTTTTCCTAAATGTGGAAAAATCAAGGGTTCTCCTTATGAATAAGATAATTCCACCCTATAGTGGAAATACAAAGTTTTGACAGCGTTAATAAAACGCTTCAGTTTCCTACTATGACTGAAGTTTATTTTTAGTTGGTTTCTTCTTATTGTAGCAGACCGACAACACCCCCCCCCAAAATGATTTTCTGGAATCCGCAAATTAGAGAACAACCACTCAGTTCTTTTGTCTTGCCATCTGTGATAAGTCTGTCACTCTAATTATTCTGCTGCTAATGGATTGCTGGTACTAATTAGCACCCTAGCCGTTATGTGCAGGATTTCTGCAAATTAAAAAAAAAAAAATCCTGAGCACCATTTTCCTAGAGCAGGGGTAGGCAACCTCGGCTCTTTTATGACTCATGGACTTCAACTCCCAGAATTCCTGAGCCAGGAATTCTGGGAGTTGAAGTCCATGAGTCATAAAAGAGCCGAGGTTGCCTACCCGTGTCCTAGAGGTAAAAGGATTGTCTCCTATCACTTCAGAGAAGCAGGTGTCCACATGTTAGAGATGACGGTCAACAAATTACCACATAGAACTTCATTCTTTCCCCAGGAATGGATGAGTCCATCCTCCACCCAAACTTCAAAAGTTGGCTTATAACAGTGGTCACCACTGAGGTGTCCCACTCAAACTCTACTGTTCCTTCAACTCCTCAAGACATGGAGCAAGGCTCCCCTACACCAGGAGAATACGACTGCATACATAGTGGCTTCTATCTTTTCCAATCCTCTCAAATACTACCAGCAAAAGGAGGTGATAACAGAGTAAACAGAGTTGGAAGGGACCTTGGAGGTCTTCTAGTCCAACCCCCTATACAAGCAGGAGAGCGCTATACCATTCTGGTAGCTGTCCAAATTCTTCTTAAAAATCTCCACCGATGGAGCACTCACAACTTCTGAAGGCAAGCCCTTCCACTGGTTAATTGTTCTAACTGTCAGGAAGTTTCTCCTTAGTTCTAGGTTGCTTCTCTCCTTGATGAGTTTCCATCCGTTGCTTCTTGTCCTGCCTTCAGGTCCTTTGGAGAACAGCTTGACTCTTTCTTCTTTGTGGAAGCCCCTGAGATATTGGAAGACTGCTATCATGTCCCCCCTCGTCCTTCTTTTCTCTAAACTAGACATGCCCAGCATGCTATTTGTCAGGATCTCTATTAGATTCCAGGGAGCTTTAAAAAAAATAAATTAGAGAACTTTTGATGCACTTGGCTAAATGCATGCCAGAGGAGAAAGCTCAAACCATAATTTTGGGGTGCTAACACTTCCACCATCCACCAGTGGTTCAGTGCTTTTACGCTGAAAATCACAAATGGTGTTGGTGTGGTGTTCTGTTTTATAGAGGTTAAAACACATCCTTTTAATGGAATTGGGTGTGCTCAGCATCAAAGGGAAGATAGAAGATTTTTAAACTGCAGAAGTTAGAAGTGGAAAGGCATAAAAAAAAATCAAATGCACCTCCTTGCTGAAGTTCTGAATATCTGTTTCTTTGTCCGCTGGGATCTCAAAATACAAAATCATCTCCTGAAATGAGGCAGTGCTTAACAGTACATAGAGAAATATTTTTCTGGGTTTTGCAAACATTGGTTTTTTTCTTTCCCCCCACCCCCAGTTGTATAACAGCTTCACTGTCTTTCAAAGGTGATGTAAAACTTTTGTATTAGGCCAAGCCTTTAATGGCGCAGGAGATAAGCAAGGATTTATTTCAGCCTGTGTGTTTGTCCTTGTTGATAGGACAGGTTATAAATCAAGTAGGTTAGCACTCAACATACAAGGAAAATAAGTGAGCACAGATCACCGATCCGGAAAGATAAGGTCAGTTAGCTAAATCCCAGATGCTTATAGAATTGAGCAGTGTATAGATTTTGTGTGACACATGCTAGTTATCGTCCATAACCATCCATCATGCCTAGGCCATGAAAGCATGATTTGGAGTCTAGGATTGGTTGGCTGTTCAAAAGAAAGAAGCAGAAAGTCAAAATATTGAAAGCATGCTTGTTAAATCGCTGTTTGTTAAAATGAATAAAAACCAACATTTATAAAGCTATTTGCATCTATCTAATCAGCTCGGTTTTTCATTATGGGGGCTTTATTCCTAATTTTCAATATTTTTTTTCACCTTCCGATAAGGGTTGGTATGTTCCAATATCCTTTTTGTATATGCTAAACTTTGGCTGCTTATAAATTGGAGTACATACACACACTCCTATGCATGCTTTTTAAATATAACAGGTTTTTTTTACAAAAATGGCTTATATTTCTTAGTGCTTGGAGCAAAAGTACACTACTTTTCTACTGAATATTTTTCCACTTGTTTTCCAAATAGTGGGGTGGGACTTAAAAGTTTCTTTTTAATTTGTCTTTTCCTTTTTTATTGGACAAACAAAACTTGGAAGCAAAACAGGAAAATAAGTGCCCAGACACAAACCCTGACAAATAGTTACATGTACAAATACGAATAGGAATCTAAATATAATAAACATCGGCATTTATGCTGTCTAGAGAGAACACCCTTGAAAGAGCACTGTTAGAATGGCGATGGAACCATGGTTCAGATATGAACAAATGTTGAGACTCTGGAAAGAGTGCAGTGAAGAGCAATATGAATGATTAGAGGGGGGATGATGATGATGATGATGATAATAATAATAACAACAACAACAACAACAACAACAATAATAATAATAATAATAATAATAATAATAATAATAATAATAATAATAATAAGTTGGAAGGGACCTTGGAGGTCATCGAGTCCAACCCCCTGCTCAGGCAGGAACCCTACATCATTTCAGACAAATGGCTGTCCAGTCTCTTCTTAAAAACTTCCAGTGTTGGAGCATTCACCGCTTCTGGAGGCAGGTTGTTCCACTGGTTAATTGTTCTAACTGTCAGGAAGTTTCTCCTTAGTTCTAGGTTGCTTCTCTCTTTGGTTAGTTTCCATCCGTTGCTTCTTGTCCTGCCCTCAGGCGCCTTGGAGAATAGCTTGACTCCCTCTTCTTTGGAGCAGCCCCTGAGATGTTGGGAAGACTGCTATCATGTCCCCCCTCGTCCTTCTCTTCATTAAACTAGACATACCCAATTCCAGCAACCGTTCCTTATATGTTTTAGCCTCCAGTCCCCTAATCATCTTTGTTGCTCTTCTCTGTACTCTTTCTAGAGTCTCAGCATCTTTTTTACATCCTGGTGACCAAAACTGGATGCCGTATTCCAAGTGTGGCCTTACCAAGGCATTGTAAAGTGGTATTAATACTTCACGTGATCTTGATTCTATCAGGAATTGGGTATGTCTAGTCCAGGGGTAGGCAACCTTGGCTCTTTTATGACCCGTGGACTACAACTCCGAGAATTCCTGAGCCAGCCATGCTGAGGGGAAAGGGAGAGGTTTCCAAGCTGAGCCACGCTGGCTCAGGAATTCTGGGAGTTGTAGTCCACGAGTCATAAAAGAGCCAAGGTTGCCTACCCCTGGTCTAGTCTAATGAAAAGAAGGACTAAGGGAGACATGATAGCAGTGTTCCAATATTTGAGGGGCTCCTACAAAGATGAAGGGATCCATCTATTTTCCAAACACCAGAAGGCAAGACGAGAAACAATGGATGGAAATTAATCAAGGGGAGAAGCAGCCTAGAACTAAGAAAACGGTGAGAGCAATCAACCAATGGAACAGCTTGACTTGGGTGCTCCATCACTGGAGCTTTCAAAAAGAGACCGGACACCATTTGTCTAAAATGATCTAGGACAGGGTTAGGCAACCTTGGCTCTTTCATGACTCGTGGACTTCAACTCCCAGAATCCCTGAGCCAGCATGGCTAAGCATGGAAACCTCTCGCTTTCCCCTCAGCGTGGTTGGCTCAGGAATTCTGGGAGTTGAAGTCCACGAGTCATAAAAGAGCCAAGGTTGTCTACCCCTAGTATAGGGTCTGCGTTGGATTAGAAGACCCCCCACGGTCCTTTCCAACTTTATTATTCTAAATGGGATCTTAATTGTAAAGTTGTTCAGGCTTTTTACTTTGACACTGAGTTTTTGTGCACTAGCTAGCACTGACTAGGCATAGATTTGGGCCTTCGTAGCTGAGTCGGACCCAGCAATCATCAGATAAATTGGCTTATTCCTTGTGTCAGGAAGGTATTTGGTTTCTTGATTACTAAAGTCACGGATGTGTGAAAAGTAGGCCATAGGTTGAAGGCCATGTGCCCCTTGCATGTGCAAATTAGGCGTGCAGACGCCGCTGTGCTCTCTCTGGTAATTTGCTGCCATGTTAAATGGCTACGCAGCAGTCATTAAACTCCAAAGTCCTTGGATCCTGCCAAAAGAGAGATTGAATTATTTATGGCAGGAGCAGCTATCAATAGTAATTACCGCACATCCTTGCACAAGTACAGAGTTTTTATTTCAAGAATAGGGCCCAGGCTGACAGGGGTCAGGGGTCAGACTCACTCAGACAAGAGCCCCCCCCCCCCCAAAAAAAGGCAAAATCCATATTCGGTTCGTCTGAACCAGGGAATTTGTATTGTCTGCCTTCATTCTTTAGGGATTCAAGTTGCTGTTTATTCCTGGTTGGTCCCATGTTTGCCCCGGTTAAAATCATGGAAGACGCTCCTGCAGATCAGCTAGCTGCAGCTTTTTTCTTTTTTTTAAACAAATTTTTATTCATTTTTTAAAATAAACAAATATACAATTATGGCATACATTAATAATAATAAAAAAAGAAATAAAAACCTCCTATTCTAAGATGCTCAACAGCCTCCCAGGACCACATTCACCCTCTCTTCTCCCTACTTCCCTACTCCTCCTTCCTTCCACCTTCCTTCTTCCTCTCCACCCTCTCAGCAACTCTACCCTACACATCCCCCCTCCTTCTCTCCTCCTCTTTCAGATGTGGTCCTGGAGGTCGACTGAGCCACCTTTCTTCAATAAGTACATTATATCTCACTACCATTCTAGTATACCAAAATATAACTATACATAAGAAATCCCTTTCCCCCCTCCCCCCCCTGGACTTCCCGGAACCAAATACAGGATTAAAACACCTCCCGTTCCATATCTAAATTACAGGTTTCGCATCTTGCTGAAATGGCAAAAATTTCGGCTTATCTGAAGGATCATTCAAATGAACAATTTTTATCAATATGGAGAAGATGGATTGTTTATATTCAAAATAAGCATAGAATGGTGGAATATAACTTAGGTTTTTAGATAATTTGTTTTCTTTTTTTTTTATATATTTCACCTACTTATGTAGAATAATATTTTGTGGAGTTAGGGATATTAATAGTAGTTTACTTTTAGTTGAATAGTATCCTGGGATTAGGTTTGGGAAGTCCGGGGGTGGGGGGTGGGGGGTAGGGTTTTTACATTGTGATGTATTGTGATGTGTTTTTTTTTCTATGATGAAAATAATAAAATTTATATTTGAAAAAAAAAATAAATAAATTACAGTTTGACTAAACAAGCATAATACAATCAATATTTACGTACTTTAACTCTAATGCTGCAGCTTTTTAATATGATCGTTTTTGCCTTATTTAATCCAATCGGATGATTGGAAGCAGAAGAGCCACTTAATCCCCCCCCCCCAAAAAACATAAGAGTTTTAAAAACATAATTTTTAATAAATGCGTTTTTATTTTGAACGTGGATTAGCGTGAGATAACATAAAACTGCTTATTTTCAGTGGTTCTGGCGAAAGACGTTTCTTTAATGAAATTATTCTCCATTCAGTTTTGACTAATACAGTTTGTTAGCATCTTAGAATAGAATAGAGCTGGAAGGGACCTTGGAGGTCTTCTAGTCCAGCCCCCCCCCCCCGCTCAAGCAGGAGAACCTATACCATCTCAGACAAGTGACTGCCTAGCCTCTTCTTAAAAATTTCCAGTGATGGAGCGCCCACGATTTCTGGAGGCAAGCTGTTCCACTGGTTAACTATCCTCACTGTTAG
The DNA here is from genome assembly GCF_001527695.2 of Protobothrops mucrosquamatus. Classification (NCBI taxonomy): domain Eukaryota; kingdom Metazoa; phylum Chordata; class Lepidosauria; order Squamata; family Viperidae; genus Protobothrops; species Protobothrops mucrosquamatus. Next base: position 55,385 of record NW_015386271.1, on the reverse strand, counting down.
GAAGTTTCTCCTTAATTCCAGGTTGCTTCTCTCTTTGATCAGTTTCCAACCATTGTTTCTCGTCCTGCCCTCTGGTGCTTTGGAGAATAACGTGACCCCCTCATCTTCTTTGTGGCAGCCCCTCAAATACTGGAATACTGCTATCATGTCTCCCCTATTTCTTCTTTTCTTTAGACTAGCCAAACCCAAGTCCTGCAGCCGTTCTTCCTATGTTTTAGTCTCTAGGCCTTGCATCATCTTAGTTGCTCTTCTCTGAACTTCTTCTAAGGTCTGAACATCTTAGAATAAGATGGAAATGGACCACTGAAAATCCTTATTTTACTCAGGTAGAGAAAGATTTATCTCTTTGAGGTGCATTGATTGTGTACACAGAAGCTTGTAAATTCATTTCTGGCCATTGCAGCTGGTATAAATTCAATCTGTAAATAAGTAGTCATAAAACACAAGGGCTATTTTGGTTTGTCTTGTCTACATGTACTTTATTTTAAGACCTTGTTACGCATTAGCCGCGTGAAACTTTTTTTTCCCCTTTCCAGATTTGTTCTAGTTGAGGGAGTTTATTATCTGTTCAAAAATTCCTTTTCGTTTCTTTTTCAGGAGAAAAACTGGAAGAATTAAAGTTTTGATTCAGACGACTGCCAAACTGCTCAGATTTCTCTGAAGAGTCCAGCTTAAAAAGTTTGTCAAGAGCAGAACAGCTTGCCAAATCTGACAGTGAGCAGAAAGGCTTTTTTAATTGCTGAGCCATGATCTGTTCAAAAGTTTTCATCAGATTGCTGTGGTTCTTCTACGCGTTCCTCATTTTTCAAGGTAAAGTCGCGCTTGTAAAATTTCAGGTTTTAAGGAATGGTCTTGATGCCCCAAATGTTTTATGCACGATAGAAGACACTCTTAACGTTTGGTTTGCAGTTTGAAATACAGTGATAAGCTCCTGCAAGCTTCCAAAACTTTTAATGTCTTTTGAAAACCAAAAGGTACAAAATAATACAAGGAATCTGGCACGAAGGTTACCGACTGCTGGTCTGCGGTTAAAAAAAAAAATATTTTTATGAATGTTTTTACATTGTTTAGGCGGAGATTTGAGATAAAATTACTTTAATTGGCCTGTGCTTCTTAACTGAATATAAGATTAGGAATTTTGGTTGGAGAAGTGAAGTAGAATTTGTGAAAATGGGTGATTAGCTGAATAAGAAAACAGAAACGAGGATTTTTTTTTGTTATTTAAAACATAATGACTGCCAGATTTTCTTAACGTTTATGGAGAATTTTTGAAAAAATAATATTGTGTTTGTCTTGCTTTTAAATACATATGCAAATAATAATAATAATGATGATGATTGATGATGATGATGATGATGATGATGATGATGATGATGATGATGATGAAGTTGGAAGGGACCTTGGAGGTCATCAAGTCCAACCCCCTGCTCAGGCAGGTAACCCTATACCATTTTGGACAAATGGCTGTCCAGTTTCTTCTTAAAAACTTCCAGTTACAGCCAAGCTCCCTATCTTAAATTGCCAAAATTACACAAGCACAAGTGTCTCCCAGTGATAAGATCTAACTTTTGGGAAGTTGTGAAGAGTCTGAGAGAAGACGAGGAGAGAGGCTAGACCTCAGCATTCAAGAGCTAGCAAGGAAGGCTACTGACAAATTCATTTTATAAATAGCAGTTCAGTACAGGTGTCCAGAAATCTGGGGGGGAGGGACCCTTCATATTATGTCAAAGTCCCTATAGATGGGGGTTGACTGTTGCCACTGCAGCTTCCAAGATTCTGTACAGGTAGTCCTCAACGTACAACCGTTGGTTTAGTGACTGTTCAAAGATAACAACGGCACGGAAAAAGGTGAGTTGTGACCATTTTCCTACACTTACAACCAGTACGGCATCCCCATGGCCACGGGATCAAAGCTGAGGCACTTGGCAACTATTCATATTTACGACAGTTCCGTGTCCCAGGATCAGGTGATCACCTTTTGCAATGAGTGGGGGAAGGGGAAACCAGATTCAACAAACAGCCGCGTCACTAACTGCAGCGATTCACATTATAACTGGCAAGAAAGGCCCTCAGATGGAGCAGAATCCACTTAACAAATGTCTTCCTTAACGACATACATTTTGGGCTCAATTACGGCCGTAAGTTGAGGACGTAAGTTGTAAGTTGTATTAAAAGATCCCTTAGGGAGGTCCATGTGGTTCTTCCTGCTTTGATCCTGCCCAGTTGTGTGAGGCGTGTCACGAGTTCTGTCGGTCAGTTATAAATTTTCATGGCCCTCCTAGCACTAGGAAGGTCCATTCCCTCTGAATCTTTGTGAAAAATAGGCTTCACAGGTTAGAGAATACTATAGAGAAGCATCTTTTTTTAAAAAAAAAAAACAATTTTTATTAGTTTTCCATTTTACACCAACAGAAGCTTAAGAGCCAACATGGAGATATGGTGGTCAATTACAAAAGAAACAATAACATTATAAATATACAATTCACACAATATTTCTTAAAATTTCCCTCTCTATCTATGTAGAATATTATAATCAAGTAAATTCAAATAAATTCATTCATTAATATATCTAAATATAAGTTCCCTTAATCCAGTGGTTCTCAACCTTTTTAATGCCGCGACCCCAACCGGTCGTAAGTCGAGGACTAAACCAGTCGTAAGTCGAGGACTAAACCGGTCATAAGTCGAGGACTAAACCGGTCATAAGTCGAGGACTAAACCGGTCGTAAGTCGAGGACTACCCAGCCGGTCGTAAGTCGAGGACTTTCCCTGCCCGGGAGCGCCGCGCATGCGTGGTTCCGCCCCCTGCCCCGGCCGAGGCATAGCTGGGAAGCGGCAGAGATGGAGCAGGCCGACCACCAGCTGGCCCAGCCCAAGGGACCCACCGGAAAAGGGGGAAAGGGGGAAAAAATGGCGGACAGCCTTGCTTGGCGACCCCCGTGAAATGGTCGATCGACCCCAAATGGGGTCCCGACCCACAGGTTGAGAACCACTGCCTTAATCAATAAAAACTTTCAACCACTCACCATCAATGTAATAATCAAATTAGTACAATCCTAAAACCAATTCATTCATTAATATATCGCTACATATAAATTAAATGCTTAAATCTAAACTAACGCTCTCTATCTATTTAAATTATTGTAATCTCAGTACATTTCTAACACAAATTTTCATTAAATATATCGCTACATATGAATTTCATTAATCAATAAACGTTTACAAAAGCTCATTATCTATCCCAAAGATCCTGTTTTACACTTTATTAATTTTTCAAATGTTTAAATTTAAACTAACCTATTTATTTTACTATTCAGGGGCCCCAAATTTCTCTTATTTAAACATATTAGCTCCAAAACTAAATTCTTACATTTCTCAGCTATATTTCTATTTATCAATAATTCTCTATAGAGAAGCATCTTGAAGGCCTTAACTGTAAGCATCAGCCTGTATCATGGGGAAATAAATCATAAATACCCGTATATTGGGTCGACAATAACAGAATAACATAGTTGGAAGGGACCTTGCTCAAGCAGGAGACCCTGTACCATTTCAGGCAAATGGTTGTCCAAAGATGGAGCACCCACAACTTCTGAAGACAAACCATCCCACGGATTAATTGTTCTCACACTCAGCAAATTTCTCCTTAATTCTAGGTTGCTTCTCTCCTTGGTTAGTTTCCATCCGTTGCTTCTTGTCCTGCCTTCAGGCGCCTTGGAGAATAGCTTGACTCCCTCTTCTTTGGGGTAGCACGTTAGATGTTGGAATGGATATAGATATTGTGACTGCTATCATGTCACTCCTAGTCCTTCTTTTTATTAAATTAGACACGCCCGAGTCCTGATTACACATTCCTCAGACTTTTACGAAAGATATGAGTCAGTTTAGATTAGTTAAAATTGTAAGAAAGGAATTCCGGCGTAGTTGAAGCTTCCAAACATTCTTTATTGACTTGAGTTTTTGTCTGGAGATGGCAAAACGGTAGATCCCTCTAGGTGAGGGATAGGTGCCCAGGAAAGATCACTTTTGCTCAGTCGCCTAATAAAAAGCTCTAAGGAGCACTTCCAAATCCCATGTCACTTCTTCAGAAGTTTCACTCCATCCCAGAATGCGTTGTGCTGTGTTTTTCAAAGCTGCGGCCTGCGATGCTACTCATTTGTCAATATTTTAAGTGTGCTGAAGTCTCACACAGCTGCCTTGTAGCCGATTCCAGATTCATTGGAGCCGCACTACTTAAATCAGCACTAACTTCATTTGATTTCCTATACACCGGCGCCACTTTTTAACAGGCGTACCCAATTTGTTTATAAAATGTTAATTTCTGATTTCGTTCCTGGTCCTTTCCACAGGTGTGTGGACGTGTGACATTTACGGGTTTGTGTCAGTCCATTTAAGTGGTTCCTTTGGCAGTTCCCGTTATTTTGTTTTCAGTCAATGGGATGTAATGATTTCCCCGGTTTTCAGTCGCTGTAGTTATTGGGAAACAAAAGAACAGTCTTTAGAAGCTATTGATCCCAAATCCATTTGAAGTACTAAATTATTGCAGTTGGTTTTCTCGAAACGGGAAAATGAAAATGCGTTTTAAGTTGTAAACCTCTGCTGCCCTGCTAAAGCTAAAATGCAAAATGTCTTTTTTTTTTCCCCCTTAATCTTTTAAGAGCAGACTTCTGGGCAAATTTTTGATAGGTATTTCTTGGAATTTTATTCAACTTGCAACCACGATTGAGCCTAAAATTTAAGAGAATTTTGCCACATTTTACGACCTTTCCTGCCGTAGTTGTTAAGTCACTCACCACAGTTGTTAAAGTGAGTCACACAATTGTTAAATGAATCCGACTTCCCCGTTGATTTTGCTTGTCAGAAAATCATAAAAAGGGGATCGCAGGACACTGCAGCCGTCACAAGTATGAGTCAATTGCCAAGCGTCTGAATTTGGACTCCGTGACCCTGGGGATGCTGCGGTGCTCATAAGTGTGAAAAAGGATCATAATCATAAGTCACTTTTATCAGTGCCGTTGTAACTTTGAACGGTCACTAAATGAACTGTTATATATAAAGGACTAGCTGTAGTTCCTTCTAGAGTTGGGTTAGGCAACCTTGGCTCTTTTAGGACTCGTGGACTTCCAACTCCCAGAATTCCCGAGCCAGCCATGCTGAGGGGAAAGGGAGAGGTTTCCAAGCTGAGCCATGCTGGCTCAGGAATTCTGGGAGTTGAAGTCCATGAGTCATAAAAGAGCCAAGGTTAATAATAATAATAATAAATAAATAAATAAATAAATAAATAAATAATAATAATAATAATAATAATAATAATAATAATAATAATAATAATAATAATAATAAAGTTGGAAGGGACCTTGGAGGTCATCTAGTCCAACCCCCTGCTCAGGCAGGAAACCCTATACCATTTCAGACAAATGGCT
>NW_015386271.1:37977-49862 GCF_001527695.2 Protobothrops mucrosquamatus | reverse complement strand
CTTTGGTTAGTTCCCATCTGCTGCTTCTTGTCCTGCCTTCCGGCGCTTTGGAGAATAGCTTGACTCCCTCTTCTTTGGGGCAGCCCCTGAGATATTGGAAGACTGCTATCATGTCCCCCCTTGTCCTTCTCTTCATTAAACTAGACATACCCAATTCCAGCAACCGTTCCTTATATGTTTCAGCCTCCAGTCCCCTAATCATCTTTGTTGCTCTTCTCTGTACTCTTTCTAGAGTCTCAACATCTTTTTTACATCGTGGTGACCAAAACTGGATGCAGTATTCCAAATGTGGCCTTACCAAGGCATTGTAAAGTGGTATTAACACTTCACGTGATGAAGAAGAGTTGTAAGAATTATGTCCGGTTTAATGAAAAGAAGGACTAGGGCTGACATGATAGCAGTGATTCAATAATTGAGGGGCTGCCACAAAGAAGAGGGGGTCAACCTATCTTCCAAAGCACCAGAAGGCAAGACAAAAAGCAACGGATGAAAATTAATCCAGGAGAGAAGCAACCTAGACTTAAGGGAGAAATTTCCTGACAGTTAGGACAATTAACCAGGGGAACGGCTTGCTTCCAGAAGTTGTGGGTGCTCCATCACTGGAGGTTTTTAAGAAGAGACTGAACAACCATTTGTAGGGAATGGTAGAGGGACTCCTTCTTGAGCAGGGGGTTGGACTAGAAGACCTCCAAGGTCCCTTCCAACTCTGTTTTTCTGTTAACATTTAGGTTCAATCTGTTGTTCTGACTATCCTCAAAATTTGCTTGGAATTCAGCTCCATTGTGATTCAGTGTTGCTTTCTTACAGGAAAACATGCTGGGGGGGTTAGAGTGTACATTTCTCAGATTAGGGTTTTGGAAACGATAAGCCGAAACGATATGCGGTCTAAGTATTTAAACCTTCACTGCACACGGACTCGCAGCAAAACAGACAAAACTTCCTTTGTGCATCCCACAGGCTGGAACCGAGGCAGCATGATCCACGCGGCAGGAATAAAGACCGATCCTGACCAGCAGAAACAGGAGGATGGTGTGACCGTAGCCCCAGAGGACATCATGCCTTTTTTACAATGCTACTGTTCAGGTCACTGTCCAGAAAACGCCATTAACAACACATGCAAGTAAGTATTGCAGATACAAGGAAGACCTGGTGAGATGGGAGGCTTCAAAAATCGCTTACCTTCCCTAAGTTTTTCATTCTTTATATGTTGATGATTAAATTAATTGCTTTCCTCTTTTGGAATATTTTGGAAATTTCAAGATAATAACACTTTTAATGCATTAGGACCTTTTGAACAGCATAATTCATAAAAGTCAAAAGACGTGATTCGGCCGTTTTAGACTTGCTGTTTTTTATCGCCCTCTAGTGATCACATTTATATCCACTCTGCTGGTATTGAATGTATATTGCTGAACCGTCTGGCACTGAAGGCACATCCCAAATGGGAAACAGCATCGTAATTCTGGAGGCCTATATATATATATACACACAGTATATACAGTGTATGTATATATATATATATATATAGCCCTCCCAGAGATAGGAAAACGGCTTGTATGTTTTGTATTCTGTAACTACAGTAGTGGCCAAAATTGTGGAAGCCTGTTAGGAAAACTGTACAGTAGAAATGCCACCTTTGGTTAAGTTGCCACCCATTTTTCTTCTGATTTCTTTATAACTGCAGCCTTGTTCACTTAATAATACTATTTTACATTGCTTTCTGGGCAATCAGTCAACTCTTTGCACCATGACTTTAATTTTATTACGTTTTACAAGCTCACTAAATGAAAGAACACAAAAAAACCCAACCAACTTGATAGTCATCACATAACACACTGACCAATGTCCTCCTCTCAGCTTCAATACAGGACATCAATCACTGAATCCTACCATGATCTGATTGGCTCATTGCTGTGTTTAGATTGGCTCTCTAAACACTCACGCTCATTGGCTACAATTGGATGAAGGAAAGCTACCTGAGATCAACCTAAGCAAGTTGTGCTTCCTTTTTCTGGTTATTTGGCCATAATGTTTCATAGAATACAGTACAGATAATTGAACAAACTATGTTGCAAACAAACATTCTTGATTAAATTATCTTTCCACTGATATATAATTTTATGGTACTACTTCCCCCCCCCCCAAAAAAAGTGGTGTTATTAGCCATCAAACCTCAAAAATACACTTTTCCCAAAAGGTTTCCACAATTTTGGTGCACTACTGTATGGACTGTTCTTTAAAAAAAAGAGAAAAATCTATTATGCCACCTAACGGACTGCCAGTCTAGTTATTTTTGTGCCCATAGGACCAGTGTGTGTGTGTGTGTGTGTGTGTGTGTGTGTGTGTGTGTGTGTGTGTAAATAAAATGGAGCGATAAATTTATTTCTAGGTGTCGCTTTGTCCAGCGTTTTCTATTTGCAGCTGGTTTCAATTCCCGTCAGCGTAGCGCACACCCGTAATGTCAGAAGGAGAAAAATAACTTTGTTTATTGAACAGACTGACTGAATGCAGTTTTTGGAGGACTGAAGCTAATTCGTCTGTTGTTGTTTTTTTAGAACTAATGGGCATTGTTTTGCCATCATTGAGGAGGACGAAAATGGAGAAAAAACTCTTTCTTCCGGCTGCATGAAGTACGAAGGCTCAGATTTCCAGTGCAAGGTACCCCACGGCTGACTCTCTAAGCGGTTTTCAGAAATAAGGAAGGAGAAGACATCATGATTAGCTTTCCCCAAATCTGCTTATTGCTTTTTGGTAAAACCTAACCTGCTTGCTGTAGGCCAAGGGCAGCGCATTGATTGTTTCCAAAAAGCTTTAAAAGGTTGTCGCTTTATCAAAAATAAAGTTGGAAGTTAAGTTGCGCTGCTTCAGGGTACAATTTCTTCTGTAGGATTCCCGAGTTGTTCTACGACGACGTACCATTGAATGTTGCCGGACCGACTTCTGCAATCAAGATTTACACCCCACTCTATCCCCTGCTCCAAAAGGTACAGTGCTTGCTGATACGCAGTGGGTGGGATCCACGGGGCGGTGGGCGTCTGCACGGAGATTTTACCCATCTATTTTTCAACCTTGGTCTATCGCTCCAGTAGCTGAATCCAAGCAACAAAAGACTTAGCAGTGTGGACATCAATTAGTCCTGAGAATGCAGTAATGGCCAAAATTGTGGAAACCTTTTGGGGGAAAATGTATTTTTGAGGTTTGATGGCTAATAGCACCACTTTTTTTTTTGGAGTAGTGCCATAAAATTATATATCAATGGAAAGATAATTTAATCAAGAATGTAATGCAACATAGTTTGTTCAATTACCTGTACTGTATTCTGTGAAAAGTTATAGCCAAAGAACCAGAAAAAGGAAGCACAACTTGCTTAGGTTGATCTCAGGTAGCTTTCCTTCATCTGATGGTAGCCAATGAGCATGAGAGTTTAGAGAACCAATCGGGTGTCATCTTGTTTTGTCAATGAGCCAATCAGATCACAGTAGGATTCCGTGATTGATGTCATGTATTGAAGCTTAGAGGAGGACATTTGTCAGTGTGTTATGTGATGGCTATCAAGTTGGTTGGGTGGTTTTTTTTTCTTTCATTGATTGAGCTTGTAAAACGTAATAAAATTAAAGTCATGGTGCAAAGAGTTGACTGGTCGCCCAAAAGCATTTAAAATAGTATTATTAAGTGAACAAGGCTACAGTTATAAAGAAATTAGAAAAATTATTGGTGGAAACGTAACCAAAGGTGGCATTTCTACTGTACACTTTTCCCAAAAGGTTTCCACAATTTTGGCCACTACTGTAGTAAAATATAATATAAAACTCGGGGGGAAATAATGTATTGATCGCATAGACATCAAATCAGGTGCTAGGCCGGGGGTCTGCAACCTTGACCACTTTAAGACTTGTGGATTTCAGCTCCCAGAATTCCTCAGCCAGCTATGTCTTCAAAGTCTTAAAAGTTGTCAAGATTGCAGACCCCTGTGCTAGGCAGATTGCCCTGTTTCAAACCATTTCAAATTGGAGAACTTTACCTTGTTAATTATGACCTCTGCGGAGTAAGGTGCCCGTTCAATAATAATAGACCCACAGATGCCGATACTCCGTATACAGTTTGTACATAACAACTATTACAGAATTGCATTTCTGAAGGTGAGATTTGTCTAAACCTTGTTTGGTCATTTCCCTGGGAGAGTTTTGCATTTAATCACGATTACGTTAACGCAGTGTTTCTTAACCTTGGCAACTTTTAAGACGTGTGGAATTCCACAGCCAGCTATGCTGAGGACTTCTGGGAGTTAAAGCCCACATGTCTTAAAGTGGCCACGGTTGAGAAACACTATAAATATTCACTTATTGTTTGTTTGTTTGTTTAGATAACCTGTTTGATGGCAGCATACGTTGGATAGCTGTGCTTATTTGTATGGCGGTCTGCATAATCGCCATGATTGCCCTCTTTGGCTGTTTCTGCTACAGGTAAACCATGTTGGATATTTACAGCTTTATTGTGTTGTATTAAAACAGGACTGGCAGTTTTAAAAGCAATTTAGAGTTGGAAGCCAATTTTATTGACATCACTTTGGATTGTTAAATGTGTAGAAAATTGTATAAAGTGGAATAATACTCAGGAACACACACACACACACTACAAAATCTGCAGTGGAATGGAAAAATCTTTCAGGATTCATGGTCTTATATAAGATAAGATAAGATTTATTGCCATTTTTTTACTGTGGGCACAATGACACACATCAAAAATGAAATTTAGTTGCCCGCTCTCAAAGTGAAACACATACATGACACACACCTAAAACATACTATATACAACATATGTATAGACCCACACCCCTATATATACATAACAAATAAATATTAAATGCTGTCCATCTTGAATATATAACGGAAGGAGGAAGCTTGAGAGTTCACAAGGTTAATGCTGTATGGAATGAAACTATGGCTGAATCTGGAGTATGTGCTGGATATAAAATATGTTTAATAGTTTGGGACCTGTATTTGCCTATCTGCACATTTAATGTTTAGGATTAATATATTCTTATATGGGATCCCGAAGATATTTTCAGAAAAACTAGTACGATTTAAATTCATCTAATTTAGCTTCAGTTATTTAGCTTGATTTAAGTTAAATAGCTTCATAGTAAGACAGAGAAAAGACAACGTTATATTACATTGTTGTCAAGAGATAAAAATTAGTAACTGAATGTTGAGCTCACTTATCACTTATACATAAACCCTGTATTCAAGGTGAGACAGGCACTTCAGGCAGTCATTTCTGTATCAACTAGTCGTATAAAACGAACTATTCGGACATTACTTATTAATGTCCAATTCAGGTTTATTATTATACAGTCAAAGACCAGAGACCAGAACAAATAAAAACAGTGCATATCCAGTTAAAATTCTAGAGTAAAATAACAAACAATAGATCAAAATCTAGATTAAAATCACGATCTGGCATCCAGTCTGTCAGCTATACATGGCCTAACTAAACTAATATCAATCCTTAAACTAGGGGGCCCATAGTCAAGTAACGCAAAAAGAGTTTGCTACATCAGTTGTGTAAAATTGCTATGGTGGATTAATCACATGTTTCTGACGAATCCCCGGTGCTGCTGCGCAGAATTTAGCCACCTGGGCTGTAATCACAGTCTGTTCGTCCTTAAGCAGCCACTGGAGACGAGCCATGTCGGAATGGCCAGGATACCCATCAATTATTGGGAGGATATGTGGTTTTTTGGGGGGAATATCTCTACAGAAAGTGCATCGAAGGAGTATGTGTCCAACGGTCTCCACCTCTCCTGAGCCACAGGAGCAGAGTCTTTCAGCCAATGGTATCTTTTTATACTTGCCATAGAGGACGGCCGACGGAAGCGCGCGACACCGTGCGAGCGAGAATGCTCGCTGCTTAATGTAAAAATGGAGGAACTCTGCGGCACATAATTTTGGAATTACTTTTTTGACCAATTAGAATTTACGTCACGAACGAAATCAAGATGCCTGAGTTTTGAATCTTGGTTTTTCCTCCAGGCATTATTGCAAAGGGGTAGCAAAGAGACGACGTTACAATCGTGATTTGGAGCAGGATGAGGCCTTCATCCCAGTTGGGGAATCATTAAAGGATCTCATTGACCAGTCGATCAGCTCTGGCAGTGGTTCAGGATTGCCTCTGTTGGTAAGTCCGTGATTTAAGAGTTCTGTGATTTGCAGCAGAGCTGACAAGGTTTCTGTCAGCATGAGGCCCACACATGAAGGCTCAGTTTAATAATAATAATATAATAATAATAATGATGATGATAAAGTTGGAAGGGACCTTGGAGGTCTTCTAGTCCAACCCCCTGCTCAGGCAGGAAACCCTATACCATTTCAGACAAATGGCTGTCCAGTCTCTTCTTAAAAATTTCCAGTGTTGGAGCATTCACAGCTTCTGGAGGCAGGTCGTTCCACTGGTTAATTGTTCTAATTGTCAGGAAGTTTCTCTTTAGTTCCAGGTTGCTTCTCTCCTTGGTCAGTTTCCATCCGTTGCTTCTTGTCCTGCCTTCAGGCGCTTTGGAGAATAGCTTGACTCCCTCTTCTTTGGGGCAGCCCCTGAAATACTGGAAGACTGCTATCATGTCCCCCCTCGTCCTTCTCTTCATTAAACTAGACATACCCAATTCCAGCAACCGTTTCTTATACGTTTTAGCCTCCAGTCCCCTGATCATCTTGCTGCTCTTCTCTGCACTCTTTCTAGAGTCTCAACTTCTTTTTTACATCGTGGTGACCAAAACTGAATGCAGTATTTCAAGTGTGGCCTTACCAAGGCATTGTAAAGTGGTATTAACACTTCACGTGAAGTATTAGTTTAACTGATTTTTTTAATTTAGCTGATTTTTTTTTTTTGTTAATAGCCCATGTATAGGAATCTCCTCAGTTAACAATCAGCACCTGGTTAGAACTAGGTAAGATTCAACAGCTCTCAAAGGTGTCTACGTATGGATTCTAGGCTGATGCCTCTTTTCACTTCAACCCTGGGCTCTGCCATTCCTTGTCCTACAGTCTAAGGCGTTCTTGAAGAAAAGCAAGCAAAATTAATTCAGTACAAGAATTTTGGTTGCTGCCGGATTATTCAATCCTATACTTTTCAGCTTCTTGTTAGTTGCGAAGTCGTGTCTGACCCATCGCGACCCCACGGACAACGTTCCTCCAGGCCTTCCTGTCCTCTACCATCTTCTGGAGTCCATTTAAGCTCAAGCCTACTGCTTCAGTGACTCCATCCAGCCACCTCATTCTCTGTCATCCCATTCTTCTATTGCCCTCCATCTTTCCCAGCATCAGGCTCTTCTCCAGTGAGTCCTTCCTTCTCATTAGTGGCCAAAGTACTTGAGTTTCAACTTCAGGATCTGGCCTTCTAAAGAGCAGTCGGGGTTGATCTCCTCCAGGACTGACCGGTTTGATCGCCTTGCAGTCCAGGGGACTCGCAGGAGTCTTCTCCAGCACCATAGTTCAAAGGCACTCATAGTTCAAAGGCACCATAGTTCTTTGGCACTCAGCCTTCCTTATGGTCACTTTTCAGCTACTATATGCTTTAATTTAAAAGACAGCTGTTTTTGAACGAACCATTTAAACACCTAATCTATGAAATCCACAAATAGGTCGTTATCTTTTTTTAGTTCACATTCTTCTTCTTTTTTAAATAAAGACGTTCAAACATTTCACCTGTTGTTGTTTTTTTTCTTTTCTTTTTTTTTGTCAGGTGCAACGGACGATCGCCAAACAGATTCAGATGATCCAGCAGGTTGGGAAAGGGAGATACGGTGAAGTATGGATGGGTAAATGGAGAGGGGAAAAAGTGGCCGTAAAAGTGTTTTCCACCCCCGAAGAAGCCAGTTGGTTTCGGGAAACGGAGATTTACCAGACGGTCCTTATGCGCCATGAAAATATACTCGGTAAGTATATAAGAAGCTCACGCTGCGATTGCGTTGTCGTTGGAAGGACTTCATGCATAATGCAACACTTCTAGCAGAATACGAACAGAGGACAAAAGTTTTCTCCACGGTGCTAAGATGTTTTTCTTTTCTTTCTTTTTACTGAATTTCATTTGCACTGTTAGTTGTTAAGGCTTGAAACATTTTTCCCAGTAAAGTGAAACATGGATCGCCTTGCCTATATTCCTAAAATTCAGAGTGAGCCCATTTATTCCATTGGATTTGCAGGTAGTATAGCATGTGTCATTTCTGTACAATCTTGTTTTTTTTTTAAAAAAGTGAATGCATACCATTCACTTTTTTTTTTAGCTTTTCAACGTATTTCAGCCTACAGATTTTTGATCTTCCATTTCAGTTGTATTGATAAAGGGGATATAATTTAACAAAAGATCATGCAGCATTTACAATTTGCGTTCCCTTCTGTAATTTACATAAACGTCGCTGCAGATTTCGCCTGTGGGGAAAAAAGGAAGCGCGCGCCTACATTTTATCACTAGCTCGGGTGCTTAAAATTAAAATCGTGTCCACCAGATCAGCTGCAGACATGAATGAATTCCTCGTTGTATCACAGGAAGCTGAAGGATAATGGGAGACCATCTGGGAGAGGATTGAAGTTAAATTGAAAGTGGGCCTTGCAACATGACAAGGAAAGTAAACATTTTAATAAAAAGGAAGGAAGGAAGGAAGGAAGGAAGGAAGGAAGGAAGGAAGGAAGGAAGGAAGGAATCCAGTGGCCAAGTCAAAGTCCAGATTTAAATCCCCAAAAGATGCTGCGAGGTGATTTAAAACTGGCTGTGCATTCAAGAAATCTCTCAAATGTTGCCTAGCTGAAAAAAATCCTCTTAGTCAATTTCAGAGATGTTGTTTCTGCCATGAGACCAGGAATTGGAGCCAAAAGTGTACTTACTTTTTTCCACAGAAGGATCTGTGGAAAATCTGTTAATTTTTGGTGGAATCACCGGTTGCAGTGTCAATTTTTCACACTACTTGTGGCCAGTCACATGACCCTTAACAGAGGGTTTCAATGAAGATAACATTTTGATATGTCCAAAAGAGGTGGGGGGGGAACCCTTCATATTTTGCTTTTTTCACCTGTTCACATTAGCAAATCTTGAACCACCGCCATGAAAAATACAAGCCAGAAACTGAAAAATGGGGAAAATGAGCTGTCTTAAAATGAATCATTGCTACCGGCAACATTGGGCTTTTATCATCCTAAAAGCTGAATAACTGGATTTGGGTGACAGCTACCTGAGCGAGGAAGCCTGCCTCGTGTCTCTGAAATGCTTTTGAATGTATTCATTATTAATCTCTAAATTTGTTTTTCTCGCTGAATGATTCATGGAAAGCACTTAACCCCCTCATTCTGTTCCAAATCCTGCAGGGTTCATAGCAGCAGATATTAAAGGCACAGGCTCCTGGACTCACCTCTACTTGATCACCGATTACCACGAAAAGGGATCCTTGTACGATTTCCTGCAGTACACCACTCTGGACAACAGAGCTTTGTTGAAGCTGGCCTATTCCGCTGCCTGCGGTCTCTGCCATCTGCACACCGAAATCTATGGGACCCAAGGCAAGCCGGCTATTGCCCATAGAGACCTGAAGAGCAAAAATATTTTGATCAAGAGGAACGGGGCCTGTTGCATCGCAGACTTGGGCCTGGCCGTCAAGTTTAACAGGTAGATGATCCAAGTCCCGCTTTCATAGAGAACGGTGCTTCTCAACCTCGGGAACTTTAAGCCGCGTGGACTTCCACTCCCAGAATCCCCCAGTCAGCAAGGGGGCTGGGCATTTCTGGGAGTGGAAGTCCTTCTTCTTCTTCTTGTGCCATATCCGTTATCGGACATTGGCGATCATGTTGGCGATCCTGTTTTTATCAGCAGCCACACGAAAAAGTGTTGCTGGGTTTTGTCCAAACCAGTCCCTTAGATTTGGAAGCCACGATGTTCTTCTTCTGCCTGGACCTCGTTTGCCTTCCATCTTTCCCTGGAGGATTCAATGGAGTAGGCCGTATTTTTCTGGGTGTCGCATCACACGTCCGAAATATTCTAGCTTTCGTTTTTTAATTGTTTTGATGATTTCCCTTGGCTTTCCCAGGTGGCTTATCACCTCCTCATTTCTGATCTTGTCAACCCAGCTTCTACGCAACAGCCGCCTGTAAATCCACATTTCAAAGGCTTCCAGTCTCTTCAGGTGGCCTTCTGTCAGGGACCAACTCTCTACTCCATAGAGCAGGATAGAAAAAATATAGCATCTGACAAGCCTGATTTTCAATCTTAGGCTTATGTTGAGGTTGAGATGCATTGATAAAGAAAATTCAGTATTTGTATACAAGGAAGTCTGGAGACGCATCAACATAGAGATAGTATCAAGGTCACGTGAAGTGTTAGTACCACTTTATACTGCACTGGTAAGACCACACTTGGAGTACTGCATCCAGTCCTGGTCACCACAGTACAAAAATACGTTGAGAGTCTAGAAAGAGTGCAGAGGAGAGCAACAAAGATGATTAGGGGGGGTGTAGGATAAAACATAGGGGTATGTCTAATCTAAAGAAGAGAAGGACTAGGGGTGACCTGACAGCAGTCTTCCAATATTTGAGGGGCTGCCATAGAGAAAATGGGGTCAACCTATTCTCAGAAGCACCTGAAGGCTGGACAAGAAGCAAAGGATGGAAGCTTGTCAAAGAGAGAAGCAACCTAGAACTAAGGAGAAACTTCCTGACAGGGAGAACAGTTAATCAGTAGAACAGCTTGCCTTCAGAAGTTGTGGGTGCTCCATCCATGGCAATTGGACAACCATTTGTCCAGAATGGTATAGGGCAGGGGTAGGCAACCTTGGCTCTTTTATGACTTATGGACTTCAACTCCCAGAATTCCTGAGTCAGCTATGCTGACTCAGGAATTCTGGGAGTTGAAGTCCATGAGTCATAAAAGAGCCGAGGTTGCCTACCCCTGGTAGGGTCTCTCTACTGTTACTGTTAGATCATGTAGGTCAACACCTTGGCCAGTGCAGGACTCCATACAGTAGAGTCTTCTCATGTCCTATACCTCCAGCCAAGGAGAGTCCACCAACTTCTGAGTCATTTGGTAGAGCAGCTGACACGATTCATACCACGGGTGGTTTTCCCATGGACGACTTGTTTCAGAAGAACTGACTCTTAACGTTTGAAAGCAACGAAAGAGAATTCAGTATTTTCTTTGTAAAACCCAACACGAAAAGAATAGTTGAGAGGGAACGTTAACGTCCAAACATATCTAGACCGAAGTTCTAAAAACGCCGCCTACTTAAAAGTATCTCTGGCTTCAGATCAAAAGGCACATTTCAGTGTCGATTCTGCTCATCCTTGGCACCTTCAAATATCTCCATCACAACGAACAAATCCTTTCAGAGCTCAACTCTTCAGTAATATCGTTTGCATTCGTGCTCGAGAAGTTAAACCGTATTAGTATCACTTCGGTCTTAGAAGCGGGCGGTCGAAAATGTTCTTCGTTGGTAAATTGGTTGAATCTTCGTGCGTTTGCGCAAAGAAATTGCCATCGTAAATATTCTGTATTGTAATTGCCATAATTGCATTGTCCCTTTTCCTGTCTTACTTCTTTTTGCCTTCTTTTAGTGATACAAATGAGGTCGACGTTCCTATAAATACGAGGGTGGGCACAAAACGGTACATGGCCCCTGAGGTCCTGGATGAAACTTTGAATAAAAACCACTTCCAGCCTTACATCATGGCTGACATCTACAGCTTCGGCTTGATCATTTGGGAGATGGCTCGGCGATGCATCACAGGAGGTAAAAATTAATAATAATAATGATGATGATGAGGTTGGAAGGGACCTTGGAGGTCATCGAGTCCAACCCCCTGCTCAGACAGGAAGCCCTATACCAGTGATGGCAAACCTTTTAGAGACCG
>NW_015386271.1:18873-37754 GCF_001527695.2 Protobothrops mucrosquamatus | reverse complement strand
CTATACCATTTCGGACAAATGGCTGTCCAGTCTCTTCTTAAAAACTTCCAGTGTTGGAGCATTCACCGCTTCTGGAGGCAGGTTGTTCCACTGGTTAATTGTTCTAACTGTCAGGAAGTTTCTCCTTAGTTCTAGGTTGCTTCTCTCCTTGATTAGTTTCCACCCGTTGCTTCTTGTCCTGCCTTCAGGTGCTTTGGAGCATAGCTTGACTCCCTCTTCTTTGGGGCAGCCCCTGAGATACTGGAAGACTGCTATCATGTCCCCCCTCGTCCTTCTCTTCATTAAACTAAATAAAATCCCAAACCCCCTGCAACATCTTCTGTGTTCTGCTTGGTCTGAATCCTTTTGCACTCAATTATAGAGCAAATAAGAGGATTAAAGGCCTGGAGACTAAAACATGTGAAGAACGGTTGCAGGAATTGGGTACGGCTAGTCTAGTGAAAAGGAGGACCAGGGGCAACAGGATAGCAGTGTTCCAATATCTCAGGGGCTGCCCCAAAGAGGAGGGGGTCAATCTCTTCTCCAAAGCGCCTGAAGGCAGGACAAGAAGCAACGGGTGGAAACTAATCAAGGAGAGAAGCAACCTAGAACAGTGGTGGCGAACCTATGGCACGGGTGCCAGAGGCGGCACTCAGAGACCTCTCTGTGGGCACGCGCGCCCTCACTGGGTTTTATAAAACCTTTTCGCTTTAGGCCTCTGCTGCCATGTACAAAAAAAAAAAAGGTTCAATCAATCAGTCAATTTCAACTTCTTGCGGGGGAAAAAAAGATCTTGCAAAGTTGGAATTGATTGATTGAACTTTTTAGTCCCACCCAGTCTGCCGTTACCACCATAGCCACGCCCACCCAATGGGCCACACCCACCCGGCACTCGACGATGCATAAGTGGGTTTTGGATTGCAGTTTGGGCACTCGGTCTCTAAAAGGTTCGCCATCACTGACCTAGAACTAAGGAGAAACTTCCTGACAGTGAGAACAATTAACCAGTGGAACAACCTGCCTCCAGAAGCAGTGAATGCTCCAACACTGGAAGTTTTTAAGAAGAGACTGGACAGCCATCTGTCTGAAATGGTATAAGGGTTTCCTGCCTGAGCAGGGGGTTGGACTAGATGACCTCCAAGGTCCCTTCCAACTCTTATTAGTCAGTTAAATGCTAAAAGTGGCATCTGAACAACCTGGCATAATAGGGAATTTCTCATTCTTGAAGTCCTTTTGTATGGTGCTTCTCTCTTTTAACCATAGCTGTGAGACAGTTTTGTGTTATGTTTGGCCAAATCCTCTGCGCCAGAAATAGGATGCAAATGGAACACGTAGGTGGGCTTCTCTTGTGCTGTTCACCTATCTTGAATTATAATTCGCACAGTCTCTTGACATTTCTTTGGGACTGGTTGGGTTGGCTCCAGAAAATGAGAAAGCCACAAACGGCTCTCCTTTTGTTCCCAGTATTCTCCAAAGTGGGAAAATTGAGCCTGTGTGAGAGTTTAGCTGCAGCTTGGATAAAAGAGGCATTTTTCTATTGACCGCCGAGCGTAACTCATTCCAATATTGATAGCGGCCGTGAATTTCTTGTAGGCATTGTTGAAGATTACCAGCTGCCCTATTACGATATGGTCCCGAACGATCCCTCGTTCGAGGATATGAGAGAGGTGGTTTGCGGAAAGCACCTGCGCCCGGTGGTGTCAAATCGATGGAATAGCGATGAGGTGAGCACCGTAAATGAAATGAAATCAGATTTTATTTCTCTTGCCTTACAAAAAGAATCCAGACCTTCTGGCTGGCGTCCGATTGGGATCACGGGATCCACCCGGACTCCGAGTTTAGAATATGCACAAAAAAAAGGTTTTCTTTCAATTTAGGAACAAAACAAAACAACGCTATCGTTCTGTTGTGAGAAATTGCTTTGCTGAACAATTAATGCGGCTTCAAAGAGCTTTGGATATAATCATATCCAAAGGACACTTTTAAAGTTGGATACTTTGTTAATATTTTTACACAATAGATTATTCCTACACGTAAAGCCCTGTTTTCTCTTAAAATACTAAGAGTAGACATTTAAAATGTTTTTATTTCCTAAAATCTGGTTTCTCAGCTTACATATACAGACCCAATTACTAGACTCTCTTTTGAAAAGATACCTTCTTTAATTAGTTTTTGTGTGTACTTTGCCTCTTTGTCTCATTATTGCCTCTGTTTTTTATTTATCCTTTAATCCAAAGTAAAGGATTTACTACAGTACTTTCATCTTTTATTTTGTTTAAATTTTTTTAATTAATTTTTTAATATTACATTTGCACATTTGAAAAGCAACGTGGCAGCTGAGTACAATAATTCCATTACATTTAAATATCATCAATACAGATCTCGAAAGTATTACGACAAATGATTCCCTCTCTTTCCCCCTTAATATATACCAGTGATGGCGAACCTTTTAGAGACCGATTGCCCAAACTGCAACCCAAAACCCACTTATGCATCGTCGGGTGCCGGGTGGGCGTGGCCCATTGGCTGGGCGTGGCTGCGGTGGTAACGGCAGACTGGGTGGGACTAAAAAGTTCAATCAATCAATTCCAACTTTGCAAGATCTTTTTTTTTCCCACGAGAAATTGAAATTGACTGATTAATTGAACCTTTTTTTTTTTTTTTGCACACGTTGGCGGAGGCCTAAAGCGAAAAGGTTTTATAAAACCCAGCTGAAGGCCTAGGACTGGGGCGACGGTGCGCGTGCCCACAGAAAGGGCTCTGAGTGCCACCTCTGGCACCCGTGCCATAGGTTCGCCACCACTGATATATACTGTCTCCTATTCAAACCAACATGATTCTTACTCTATCAATCAAACAGAAAATAACTTTCTAGCATTCATCAGTAATCTTCAGTTTATACATACCTTAATTAATTTAACATTCCATCTTTTAGACCGTCAATGACCTAATAACATTTTTCTTAATTTTAATTTTAAAATAAAAAAAGTACTTTCATCTTTTAATTTATGCCACGTTCCCCTATCACCGGTGTTCCGGCATTCCTTTTTTTTTTCTCATTCCTTTCTCCCTCTTTGCTTCCCTCTCATGAAACCCAGGGAAATGGTTATGGGAACTCCTGGTCAATTCATCTCCTTCAGAGGTTTTTCCCGTGCTTGACCTGACGTTATTTTTCTTTGGGTGGCCCGTTTTAAATCGGGCGTAACAGGGCGAGCGTACGTTGGCACAGCGTTGGTGAATGTTATTTCAGCGTTATTCGTTTCTATGAGATTCTCTTTTCTGTTCTCGTTCCAGTGTTTAAGAGCAATATTGAAATTAATGTGCGAATGCTGGGCCCACAACCCAGCCTCTAGACTGACCGCCTTGAGGATTAAGAAAACGCTTGGCAAGATGGTGGAATCGCAAGACGTCAAAATTTGACACAGACACGTCACGTCGCAGGAGAGTGAATTTGGGACTCTTAAGAGCTGCTCACTCGACCCAGTGCAGGTGTGATGGGAGCAGGAGAGGACCCCTGACTTTCAGCCCACACTTCCTCGCTAATTCTACAGGCTGCTAATAAATAATTAAATTTTAACAGGACGTGGGACCCGCGCACACAATACGATAAAACACGCGTGGGTGGCCTTGTGTTTTTTATTATTATTATAATTATTATTTTGAGCTGCATTACGATTTTCATCACGGTTTTAAATCCCCAGCGGTTTCTTGAGTGCTGAATTGGATATTCAGACCGATCGCGCTTTCTGTGAAAGCCTTAAGTTAAGTGAACGCAACGGCAACAAAACAAAACAAAAAAAAATCAAGCTTTTTGTCTCCTACCTGATGTGATCTAACCAGGACTTGACAGAATAGCCTGTGTTGTGTAGTCTGGGACACTTTTAAGTCATCGGACCGTTCCTTAAAGTCTTCTACAATGTTGTGCCAGGACTTTTCTCCCGCGTTTGGAGGAATTCAGAAGCCATTCGGTTTTGTTCAAAGCTACCGTTTTCTTTTTTTCCCCGCAAGGCCTTGTCTTAAAACACGACATCGGTTCGAGATGCGAAGAAGAGTTACTTCTCACCTTCCTTTTGGGCTGCATCAAGGATGACCCAAAAATCGAACAGCCCTTGTAAATTTGTGCCGCTTCTTTCAAGTTTCACGGCAAAGATCGAAATCAATGCCCAGAGCTATCCCTGAAGACCGAGTCCGCCACATTGAACCGCAGAATCACTTTGATAATTTAAGTGCCTGTGATCTTGTACTGTAAACCATGCCCTAGCTGGGGTTTTGTTTTTTTTGTTTATTTTATTTTTTTTGGAAAAGGGAAATTATTTATGCAGTACGCAGTGTGCTCTTTATTTCTTGCTCTTTGTATGTGTTTTAAACGTGCCATGCTAGAGATCTGAAAAATAATTTGAAAAGTCGTCAGGTTCCATTAGAAACACACCTGCTGACGGTGACGTGTTGGAATAGTGTGTTGGAATAGATGCACGGATATTACCCAGAAGCGTTTAGATTTTCCTTGGAGAAGCATCCAGTAGAAAATTTAATGCAGGGGTGTTCAACCTGAGCAACTTTTTAAGATTTGTTGACTTCAACTCCCAGAATTGAAGTCCATGGGACTTAAAAATCGCCATGGTTGGATACCCCTGTTTTTTATGCAATTTGAGTGTGAATTCAAACGACAATGGCATGTGAGGGGTTTTGGGTCAGGCAATACATAGCAGTATTTGTTTAATTTATAACTCGGTGTACAAATTTTATTTAACATTTCTTTAAGTCATTTGCTCACCCAGCAATGCCTTTAAGTATTAGTGCATATTCCTCCAAACGGATAATAGGTACATAAGCTATGGATTAATTTATTGGGAAGGTAGCAAACGGCGGACCGCATTTTGCCATTGGTCCTTAGCGAAAGACACGTTCTTCTGTCCGTCGCTAAGCAGGTAATGTAAGGCTCTGAAACTTACCTCACGTCTCGTTTTGCACAAGCAGTTGAAGATTACTTGGGATAAACCAAATTATCCATGTAGACCAGCTGTTTTCGCTCTTCGTGCTGTCCAAGCTTTCTCTCTACTTTCCATACCACTATGGCCATTCAGGAGCGCTCGTTCGCCAAGGTGCCACACCATTGTGGCTCACAACCCAATGACATTCTAGAGGTCCACCCAGCCAACTTTTGGATTTTTCTCTTAATTTTGGAGCAACCTCTGTAGCGGTGAGCAACTGCGGTCTTCTTGTAGTGATCTTTCGAAGGGATCTCGGCGTTCTTGAGAATACAGATAGGAAACTCTAGTCTAGCCAAATTCCTTTCCACTAAAATTCCACTTAAGCAAGGATTTGTTTGCAAAAAAATATCATGGATCTTGGAAATGTTGGTGAGGAGTATGTCAGTTTATTGGGCCAATGTATTTCTGCTTTTAAGTGCCATGTAGGATGGGTAACGTTTAGTAGCGTTTTAAGTGCTGATCATTAATATTTTGCATTTTATAAAGCTTTAGAATAGAAAACAATCCAGTTGATGTCATACTGAGTCAGAGCCATTACTCTTTGGATCCGATAGGCCTCCCAATTTGTTGTTATATCTAAGAATTGTTAAGTATCCTTTTCTTAACATGCCTTAGTATAGATCAGCTTTTCTGGCCTGGCGATCGCCAATAGGTTAGGGAGTACAGTTACACCATAGGTGTGTAACACAGTGAGTTCCCTTCATTTCAAAATCGCCCACATTGGCGTAATCCAAGCAACTTACTCCTGTACGAAAAGCACCGGTTTTTTCCCCTCTCTCTGCAATTTAGCGATAGGTGAATAATTCCCAGAATAATTCCTGAGATTAATTTAGTTGGTTTGATCTGTTCCAGAAAGTGACGTCCTTTACTCTACTATTAACTCTTTACTTTACTCTTAACCTTGCTCCTTTAGCTAGCTTGTGTTGCTCAGTTGTTGCAATCAGTCACAGTACACGGCCGTAAATTTCAACCTATGTTTGTCTGGAACCTGTCTCGCTGCCTTGATTAACTGAAAAAGAAACATAGCTTCTTCTTAATGTTCCCCTGTTAGTCATTTAGTATGTCATTCAGTAGGTCTCTCCTAGCGCCTTAAGTTTATTGATACATCTTCCAACCCTTGTTGCCTTTTTTTGAAGTGCACATTTATCACAGGTCACTTGGTGGGCCTGAGCAAAACGATGATCAGATGCCATTTGTTGAACTTGCGACTCCGATCTATTGCCTAATTGCAGTGATTTGGTTACCAGAAGCAGGGTGAACAACTGTGATTTAACCCACGTTGCTATGCAATTTCCTCGTGTCTCCACAGTTGATGGTGGTTCTAAGACGATGGATAATACAGAATCTCTCGCTTTTGTGTGCGCACAAGAGACTGGACGCTCCAGGTCTCCCATTCTCCTGTGGGACACAACTCTTCTTGGGACACGCTAGGTCTAACACAGGCGGCCAAGCTGGGCTACACCAAATTCTGCTATGTGCTTTTTTCTGCCCCCATTGGATATGAATGGGGGATGTCTGTAGTAAGGGAAGGAGTTAGAGCAGTGGTTCTCAACCTTTTTAATGCCGCGACCCCAACCGGTTGTAAGTCGAGGACTAAACCGGTCGTAAGTCGAGGACTAAAACGGTTGTAAGTCGAGGACTACCCAACCGGTCGTAAGTCGAGGATTTTCCCTGCCCGGGAGCGCCGCACATGCGTGGTTCCGCCCCCTGCGCCGGCCGAGGCGTAGCTGGCAATAGGCAGAGACGGAGCAGGCCGACCACCAGCTGGCCCAGCCCAAGGGAGGTAAGGCACCCGCCGGAAAAGGGGGAAAAAATGGCGGACAAAAAAAATGGCGGACAGCCTTGCTTGCCGACCCCCGTGAAATGGTCGATCGACCCCAAATGGGGTCCCGACCCACAGGTTGAGAACCACTGAGTTAGAGGCATTTCAGCTGCAAATGCAAGCAACTAAAGAAATGGGATATTCGTTATAGCAAGAGTGGGGAAATTCTGGAAGTTGAAGGCCACGAATCTTAAAAGTTGCCAAGGTTGGAGACCCCTGGTTTAACCTTATGGCCCTTCTTACTAACAGCCTTATTTTTACAATCCTCCCCAATCTGGAGAGTTTTTTGTTAGTGGTACATTGTCCTTTTCAATGCAGTTGCCATCAGGGAGCACGTACCTCTTACTCAAACATGCTTTGTAATGTCTTCTGTTATGTGCCTGCACAGGTATGCCTTTGAACTGTGCTTTCAAGAAAACCTTCCACCTTAACAAGTATTTGTGAATGGAAGCCTTGAGATTAGTATGAAATCATCAGAAAAAAATTTCCCTGATTGTACGGGAAGATTTCCCTACGTTTTGCTCCTTGTTGGGGAATGAACGGTGTTAAAAGCGCCAGACAGATCCAGCTTCTTTATGTGCATTTGGCAGTGAGTAACCATTTGAATAACCCCAGGCAACGTTCACCTTTCTTACTCTAAAATGTCCCTCCTGTTCGTAATCTGCTCAGTGACCCTTCTACTCCTCGAAGTTGTCTATTAACTTTCATTCCATCAAACGAGAGATTAATGACGTAGCAGTAAATGAAAGATTTACATCTGTGGTAGCATAGTACCGCCAAATATCGCCATAATTTCGGAGACAAAACCCCCTTTTCAAAGAGAACGAACCTTACGGGTGCCATTAAAAAAGTCCAGAAGCTTCACATGCCATCAAACATCCGAAAACATCTGCCTGTCCTGAATTCAGGGCTAGTGTCAATCAGCCTTCCAGGTTTCAAGAAGAATCTTCTGCTTCATGAATCCATCAAGAGTCCTTTTGCTCATCTCAGCAATACCTTTCATTTCCCCTAACTATTTCCTCAACGCTTCTCACTTTCTTGGGTTCCATTTTTTAAGGTCATTTCTCAGCGGATCCAGTTGGTTCTGTTTACACCACCTAAAAGGGTAGAAAAATCCTCTCTAGCTCTCACCAACACTGGGATTGTTGCAGTCAGGGAAAGAACACGCAAAAATCAACTTGCAATAAAGTCAACTGATTTTAAAACGAGAAAGTGCCAAATTCCACTTGGCGTTGCACGGGAGGATTTAAAATTGAGTGGTCTTCGGTGAAGCTGTCTTGGATTCGATCCACATTCTGGTCTGGGGACAGCGGTTAAATATAAAGTTGCCCTTGCCTTATTTTTTTACCAAATTTTCAGTGCTTCAGTCTTCTCACAGTCCATTGTGGGGACAAGGGCTGGTTTATGAGGCAGGCAGATCACCAAATTTTTTTTTAATGGGTGGGTTCTTCAGTTCAAGACTTGTTACTGGTGTAATAAACGTGGAACGAACAATGCTCTTTGTCCAAACTCAAAAGTCATCTCATAGTTTTGCCTTCTGTAAATGACCTTAAAATGCAGTATACGAGTTCACTTCATTTACTCTTTAACAAGCTCTGGCTTATTCCTGCCTTATATAAAAATGTATTATATTGTATACAGAAAGAATCATGTAGCTGACTTTAGAGACCGTGTAAATAAAGAAGAGAGGGTGAAAATAGCAGCTTGATTATATTCCTTTTGTTACAGATGCCAGACATTGTAGAATGTGTTTTTTTTTCCAAATGTACTGGGCGAAATGTTGGTTTTTTTTTTTCCTTTTTCTTTTTGTATCACATCCGTTTTAAAAGGTGCCTTATGTTTACCATGAAATTGCTTTGTTCTGTACACAAGTTTATGTCACTGTATCTTTTTTTTTTTGAAGTAAATAACCTTATTTTAGTAAATGTTAGTAATATATTTGTTCCTGAGCAGTTTTCATATTGGGCGGCCTGCAGAATTCCAGATCTACGGTGATCTCTTTTGCTTTTAAAACTCAGCCTGAGGGGAAAAAAATATGTGCTCAAGTACAAGAAAGCACATCTGCTCAGAAAAACAGCACAGCTGTTTCAGCTAAGTTTAAAAAAGTGGTGAAAATGCACGGAGGAGGGAAATGATGGGTGGGTGGGTGGATGGATGGATGGATGTTTGGATGAATAGGTGGGTGGAAGGACGGGCAGGTGGATGGATGGACGGATGGATGTTTGGATCAATGGTGGATGGATGGATGTTTGGATGAATAGGTGGGTTGATGGGCAGGTGGACGGACAGATGGATGTTTGGATGAATGAGTGGGTGGGTGGATGTTTGCATTAATAGGTGGGTGGATGGACAGACGGATGGATGTTTGGATGAATAGATGGGTGGAAAGAAGGCAGGTGGATGGATGTTTGGATGAATGGGTGGGTGGATGGATGTTTGCATGAATAGGTGGGTTGATGGACAGATGGATGGATGGGCAAGTGTATGGGTGGATGGATGGATGTTTGGAAGAATAGATGGGTGGCTGGACAGATGGATAGGCTGGTGGATGGACGGACAGATGGATGTTTGGATGAATAGGTGGGTGGAAGGATGGGTGGATGGATGTTTGGATGAATAGGTGGGTTGTTGGACAGATGGATGGACGGGCAGGTGGATGGGTGGACGGCAGATGGATGTTTGGAAGAATAGGTGGGTGGATGGATGAGTGGGTGATGGGTGGGTGGATGTTTGAATAGGGTGGATGGATGGATGGACGGACGGATGTTTGGATGAATAAGTGGGTGGATGAACGGACGGATGATCTGAGGACAGCTGCCACAGTTGGTGTTCCCAAAATCCATTTACCAAAAGAGTGGAGGCTGCAAGCAGGATTTTACCCTGGCAATTTCATTGGAAGCTCATTCCCTGATCTAATTGGCCATTTTCTCTTTTTTACCCCCTTCAGTCTTATTTATCCCCCTTTTTACCAAAAAGAATTTTACATTTGCGCCCAATTTCTTTTGGGATCCTTATAAAAACTTGGGAATTTCTAAGAGCCTCGTGTGTGGTCAACGCAAGAATCCATGTTTTGCAGAATTGAGTTTCCAGGTAATACTGAATCTTTTGACAGAGGTGCAGTGTATAAAGAGGCTAACCCCTCCGATGGCGCCATTTGAAACGCGATGTCAAACATGTCAACTTGTTTAAAAGCCACAGTTCCGATGCCACAACTTAACACCAACAAGGTGGGTAAGAATATAACAAAGATACACTGGGATGTTTCAATTTAATACTATTGCGGTAGCTTGGAAGTTGGGGATCTTACCTAATTAACCATAAATGCTAAATTTTCTATCAGCGATTATTGTTGCTATTCTGCAATTGTATCTTGTGCCGTCCTTGGTGCTCTTTAAGTTTAGTTATTTTCTTGCAGACGTTTCATGACCTCATCAGTTACTGATGATGTTACCTAGTTTGTATCATGAAACATCTGTAAGAAAACAAGTTCAGAGCATCAAGGACCTCTCAGACACTAAATCATAGGATTTAAATATGCCAGGCTTACTACAAAAATTAAACATGACGTATTTGGCTGGGTATGATCCTTAAATGTTTGAGTCACAGACACAGTCCTTGCTTTCAATGGGATTTAAACACGAGTGCTATCTACTGTGTGTGGCTAATTTGGAGTTTTCATTTACTCAATTTTATGCAGTGAAAATCATTGAATTTCTTTGTTTTTAGATTGCTAGATATTCATTGCAGCAGAGGGAAATTGGTAAAGAGACAGTAGTTGGATCCTGGTCACGTATTTTACATAGAATGTGCTAAAATTGTGTGCCAGACTCACTCTCAACTGCTCATATTATTTGGTAAATTGCTGTCCATGTTTTTAAATTCAGAATCCCATCTAAGAGTTGTTTAGCCCTGCATCACGCGGTGAAATTAGTACACAGAATAATCTTTGGCATGTATGATAAAAGATTATTCTTCGTTGGTGTAGTAATCACATTTATTAATCAAAATCGGGGAGGACGTTGTACATCATCAAGAAATAGTGCAATAACATTACGAAGGGACACGAGAATAAACTTTTATCCTCATTTTTATGTGTCCCGTTAGTGACTGAACAGATTACACATCTGTGGGGTTACTGATACAGCTTCCAGCCAAACAACGTCATTTGTTTAATAGTTGTAATTCTCAATGGTGGGTTAGCTAGTATATTTGCTATTCTATATAATGCTTCTATGGAACCAATATTCCTATCCAAAAAGGTGTCCCCTGTCTCTGCTGGTGTGCCAGGAGTAGAGAGACTCAATTAATATAAGCTTCCCTTTTTTAAAAAGAAAGATGACTTAATTTTATCAAACATGAAGTTCCTTTTGGGTGAAGTTTATATAGCTACATCTGCGTGCAGATAATCCTCGGCTTCTGACTACAATTGAGCGCAAATTTTCTGCTGTTAAGAGAGACAGTTGTTAAATGAGTTTTGCCCCACTTTATGACCTTGCAATATATGGCTGTGAAAGTTGGACCATAAGGAAGGCTGAGCGCCAAAGAATTGAGGCCTTTGAATTCTGGTGCTGGAGAAGACTCCTGTGAGTCCCCTGGACCGCAAGGTGATCAAACTGGTCGGTCCTAGAGGAGATCAACCCCGACTGCTCTTTAGAAGGCCAGATCCTGAAGTTCAAACTCAAGTACTTTGGCCACCTAATGAGAAGGAAGGACTCCCTGGAGAAGGGCCTAATGCTGGGAAAGATGGAGGGCAAGAGAAGAAGGGGACGACAGAGAATGAGGTGGCTGGATGGAGTCCCTGAAGCAGTAGGCGTGAGCTTAAATGGACTCCAGAAGATGGTAGAGGACAGGAAGGCCTGGAGGAACGTTGTCCATGGGGTCACGATGGGTTGGACACGACTTTGCAACTAACAACAACAACAATGACCTTGCCACACTTATTAAGTGAATTCCCGCAATTGTTAAGTTAGTAACAAGGTTATTAAGTGAATTTGGCTTCTCCATTGACTTTTGCTTGGTCGCAAAAAGGGATCACGTGAATCCATGGCACTGCGACCGTCATAAATATGAGTCAGTTGCCCAGCATCTGAATTTTGATCCCGTGACTACAGGAATACTGCAACGGTTGTAAGTGTGAAAAACCGTCATAAGTCACTTTTTTCCAGTGCCGTTCTAACTTTGAACGGTCACTAAACAACTGTTTTAAGTTGAGGACTTTTAAAAACTTTTAAGTTTTTTTGGCAAGTGCCTTCAAAAACCTCATCCTAATTATCGTCTGCCGTCATCTGAAGGTGTTTGATATAAACACCAACTAGATTCAGTTCTGCATAGCTTCTGTTCTTGGCCAAAGGCAAATTAATTGTACCAAAGGGCTTAACGTATATTTGTGAAAGCCCTGATTTTATCTATCCTGGCTTTTTCTAGCATTACTAGAAATAAATTGAGATCGTGCCCTGAAAAGGAATTATTATTATTATTATTATTATTTTAAAACAAAACTATTTCCATTCATCAGGCGAGTTTGAGCCCACAGTTTTCAGCCCACGAATTTGGGGAATAATCGCTCCAGGTATGTTCAGTTCAGGATGGAAAGAAAATTCTGGCTCAAGAAAGTAAATATATATATTTCTGACAATGGTCATCCTTAAACAACGCTTTTTAAGCTGCGCTCTTTGGGCTGAGTGCCAGTAGCTACCTGCAGATCGTTTGTGAGAATGGGAGAATTGCCTTGGGGTTTCTAATTCTCCAGTATGACTATAGATGGTGCAGGAAGAAACAAGCCACACCCAGTAAACAATGTAGTTTGTTTGGATAATGTGATGCACAAAGTTGGGTTCTCCATGGATGGCTCCTTAGAAGCATTACTCTCTCTTCCGACTTTCAGCCAGGGCCTGCAAATGTGGGTGTGGGAATCAGACTTGAACTTTTATTTATAAAATTTATTTGCCGCCCGTATCGTCTCCAACAACTCTGAGGTGGCTGACAACAGAAAAATGTTGAGGACAACAAATAAAAAAAAAAAGGCACAAGCACCTGTCTCATAGTGTTGTGATTCCGTGCCAGTCTGTAGTTGAGTCTGGGGAATCAGAGGAGGAGGAGGAGGAGGAGGGGCCTGGAGAGCCATCAGAGTCGGAGGGAGGCTCTGATGAGCTGCAGGACTTACAAAGTAATGAAGAGGCTGGTCCTTCCACTCGTGATCAAGCTGAGAGCCAGCTGTGCTGGGAAGCTGAGTCGGACTCAGAGGAAGCACAGCTGGAAGACCTCAGAGACGCTCGTAAACGTAGACAGGTCACACGAGTAGGACAGAGGGAGGCAATGGGGCGACTCCAGGGGAGGAGGAGAAAGCAGTGAGAAGCCATGCTTTGGGGGCTGCGTAACAAAAAGGGAATGTGTGGGCAGGGCTGGTTGCTGGAGGCAACCGTTGGCAAAGAATTTCAGAGTCAAGAGATCATGGTCTGTTTATTTTGCCTGTGAGTTATTTCCTGTTTGACTCGTGCTCCGTTTTGCTTTTGGACAAGGTCTCCATTGGAAAAGTGTTCTGTTGCTTTTGTTTTCTGGGACAATTATCGGGTCTGTAACTCAAATAAAAAGGGTTTATTTTCCAGTCTACTGTTAAAAGAGGGGTTGTCTTTGTGAAGTAACAAGGACGTACGTAGGCTGGGACAGAACACATAGCCTCATGCCCAGTTGAAGAAACAGATTGTCTTCTGCACCTCCACCTCGCTGGAGCTGTGCCTAAGCAGCTACCAAAGGCCTTCTAGAAAGCATTGCTGAGCTTGTGTGGGCAAAACGGGTCCTTGTGTGGGCAAAACGGGTCCTTGTGTGGGCAAAACGGGTCCTTGTGTGGGCAAAACGGGTCATTAAGACATCCTTCACTCACAGGAGGGCTCTTGACACGGCCAAGGTCTTCCTTCTCAGGTTTTCAGTAGCAAGAACCCTGCCATGCTCAATCCAACTGTGTTTTGTCTCACTGCGGCCCCTTGGACCAGCTCAAACCACATCAAGTCTCCCTTCTCCAGTTCCACCAGGGCGAAGAGAGTTGTATAACCACTGCTGGACTTCCTCTTCTTGTTGATTAGAGTAATTCTGTGGCCATTGCTGAAAACTAGTTGTCCCAAGGCGGGTCCTGGGGGGAACTCGGCACTGACCGCCACCATATAAACCCCATTATGAGATGCCTTGAAGTAGCCGTATTCACGAGAGTAACCCCCTCCGTAGTTAAGGTAGGTGCGGTTCAAGACGGAGGGCTCCTCTTTACCTTCGGCATATTGCACGTAAAAAGCCACCGCTGTGCCTGGAGGTAAGAAAAAGGCAAAATTAGGAGATGCAAACAGAATTCCACATAACTATAGCACTTTTGAAGGAACCGTAGACATTCTAGTGATATTCTTCCAGCAACAACAACTATTATTATTATTATTATTATTATTATTATTATTATTACTACTACTACTACTACTACTACTACTACTATTATTATTATTATTATTATTATTATTATTATTATTATTATTATTATTAAGTTGGAAGGGGCCTTGGAGATCATCTAGTCTAACCCCCTGCTCAGGCAGGAAACCCTATACCATTTCGGACAAATGGCTGTCCAGTCTCTTCTTAAAAATTTCCAATGTTGGAGCATTCACCGCTTCTGGAGGCAGGTTGTTCCACTGGTTAATTGTTCTAACTGTCAGGAAGTTTCTCCTTAGTTCTAGGTTGCTTCTCTCCTTGATGAGTTTCCATCTGTTGCTTCTTGTCCTGCCTTCAGGCGCTTTGGAAAATAGCTTGACTCCCTCTTCTTTGGGGCAGCCCCTGAGATACTGGAACACTGCTATCCTGTCCCCCCTCGTCCTTCTCTTCGTTAAACTAGACATACCCAATTCCAGCAACCGTTCCTTATGATCTTTTAGCCTCCAGTCCCCTAATCATCTTTGTTGCTCTTCTCTGTACTCTTTCTAAAGTCTCAGCATCTTTTTTACATTGTGGTGACCAAAACTGGATGAATGAATATTAAGACTTGTAGCAGATGCCAACATTCAAGATACACCCTACTCCCAAATTTTTCTCTGATCCAGATTTGATTCCTAGTTTTCCCCAGTCATCTAAGACTGCCTCCATCTCCCTCTTCTATCCTTGCTACCTCCTCAAATGTATTCTATATCTTAACTTAATGTTGATGTCAACAGCTCCACTGTCACAAGGAGTTGTAACATCTCACCCTACCATCAGTAGGCCCCACAGCTTCATCAACTGGTCAGTCCTAGAGGAGATCAACCCCGACTGCTCTTTAGAAGGCCAGATCCTGAAGTTGAAACTCAAGTACTTTGGCCACCTAATGAGAAGGAAGGACTCACTGGAGAAGAGCCTAATGCTGGGAAAGATGGAGGGCGATAGAAGAAGGGGACGACAGAGAAGGAGGTGTCTGGATGGAGTCACTGAAGCAGGAGGCGTGAGCTTAAATGGACTCCAGAAGATGGTAGAGGACAGGAAGGCCTGGAGGAACGTTGTCCATGGGGTCGCGATGGGTGGGACACGACTTCGCAATTAACAACAACAACAACCACAAAAGGTCCTGCAGTGCCATCTGGGAAGCACTTCAGCTTGGGAAAAAGGAGATGGCCAGAAGATGTCGCTGCTACAAAGCAAATAATTTTCAGCAGAAAGGAAAAATACTTGGGACTCCAGCTTTAATCAAGCCGCTTCCTGAAGATCCCTTTTAACTATTGCCATCTTGTTGATAAGCTCCAACTTTTTCAATAAACCGGGTGGTTATTTTCCTAAGCTTTTTAAAAAAAAACTCTGGGTCATTACCTCTCCATATTTAACACAGAGAGATACTGACAGCTAACCAAGGGCGTAGGGTACATTTTTCGCCCTGGATCTCTGGTACAACATGCTTTTGTGTATAATACGGCTTTTTTTTTCATCCCAGCAGAGCAAAGTGCCTTTGTAGATTATATTCAAAGCCTCGTGTTCTCTTTGTATTTGATTATATAGTACTTCATCGTTCTATTCTACCTCCCCAAACTGACACTAAAAATGTGCATTAGTGGTAAATAGATCCAGGCCCTTGACAAAATTTCCTTTTTTAACTGAATCATTTCCTCAGCATTTCCTTTCTTAGATGCTTGGATTACTTTGGAGAATAATAATAATAATAATAATGATGATGATGATGATGATGATGATGATGATGATGATGATGATGATGATGATGATGATGATGATGATGATAAAGTTGGAAGGGACCTTGGAGGTCTTCTAGTCCAACCCCCTGCTCAGGCAGGAAACCCTATACCATTTCAGACAAATGGCTGTCCAGTCTCTTCTTAAAAACTTCCAGTGTTGGAGCATTCACCGCTTCTGGAGGCAGGTTGTTCCACTAATTAATTGTTCTCACTGTCAGAGAGTTTCTCCTTAGTTCTAGGTTGCTTTTCTCTTTGGTTAGTTTCCATCCGTTGCTTCTTCTCCTTTGGAGAATAGCTTGACTCCTTCTTCTTTGGGGCTACCCCTGAGATATTGGAAGACTGCTATCATGTCCCCCCTCATCCTTCTCTTCATTAAACTAGACATACCCAATTCCAGCGACCGTTCCTTATATCTTTTAGCCTCCAGTCCCCTAATCATCTTTGTTGCTCTTCTCTGTACTCTTTCTAGAGTCTCAACATCTTTTTTACATCGTGGTGACCAAAACTGGATGCCATATTCCAAGTGTGGCCTTACCAAGGCATTGTAAAGTGGTATTAACACTTCACATGATCTTGATTCTATCCCTCTGTCAACATCCTCTTTACAATATGGTGACCAAAACTGTATTCAGTCTTCTAAAGATGGTCTTACTGAGACTTTATAAAGCAATATTAATACTTCACGTGATCTTGATTCTATCCCTCTGTTAAGGCAACCTAGGATTGCTTTGGCTTTTTTGGCTGCTGCCACACACTCCTGACTCATATTTAAGTGATTGTCCACTAAGAACTTCAAGATCTCTCTTGCAGTTACTGCTGTTGAGCCAGGTTTCACCTAATCTGTACCTGAGCATTTGGTTTTTCTTGCCTAAGTGTAAAACCTTACTTTTCTCTACATTGATTTTCCTTTTTGTTACATAAGGCTACTAATCCCAGTCCAGGGCAGGGAGAAGAGATTGGGAAGGAATCTAGCTGAGGAAAGGATAAAACTGTTCATAGGTTGTAAGGACAACATGGACCTTGTAGGATTGTGCCTTCTTCATGTCCACCACCCCTCTCTTAAAATAGTTTTAAATAGCTTTGAATAAAAGACCCCAACACCCATATATTTGCAGGCAGACATCACTATTGTGAACACTGTAAATTCAAAATTTTGTGGCTGACAAAGAGTTAAAGGGAGACTAGTATAGCTGTTTCAATGATGAGAGCTAAAGAGCTTGAAATAGCTATACTAGTCTCCCTTTAACTCTTTGTCATCCACAAAATTTTGAATATATATATATATATATTTATATATATTTATTTGCAGTGGGAACAATGGATAAGAACTTTAGAAACCATGATGAGAAAATTTTAAAAAGTCGGAAGAAACCTACCTTCCTCCAGTGTCTCTGCATTGATCTTGTTTCTTCCATTCAAAGTAGCTTCTCTGTGGCCATGGACCTCTTTCTTGTCCCTCATGTTTTGCTGTTCTTGCTCCTTAAGGTGCTTCCTCGTTTTTCTGCTCATCATCAACTGAAGCTTTGCTACATCCAGGCTTACATTTGAGGCAGCCAGCTCCTTACTATTTCCAAACAATTTCTGAAAGACCGCTAGATGTTCTTCAAAGTTTTTTTGGGCTGACCCAAGATCGTCCTTCACCTCCTTGACTGAAACACTGAGGTTGGCCTTAGTTTGATTGCAGCAGGAATGAATATGATCCCACTGCAATTCAAATTTCTTCATCTCTTTGGTAAGATGTCCAATCTCTCTTTTGAGGGTCATAATATCATGGTACGCTGGATTGTCTAAGGCATCCTCCATGACAGCTTCATGGTTTGGTTCCATATTTTCTATTCTACCATGTTGGGGATTGAGGTCTGTTTGTTTCTCAGTATCAGGATCCTTCAAAGATTTATGATCATGTGGATTATTCTCATGATCTGCCTCCAAAGAGTCTATTCTCTTCTTAAGAGACTCTAGTGTCATACTTTGCTTCTTGAGATAGTCTGACATTAATTTGATGTTCATCTCTGGAAGTTGATCTGTGGATAGAATGATCTCTTCTTCAGACAGGCGTTCCAAAATTTCCTCTCCAAGAAGGATCTCAAGGGCCGTCTCATGTCTCAGTGCATCCCCCAGCAACGAATTGAAAGAACTGTTCAGATACTTGATGTGATCGTACATCTTCTCATCGGCTTTTTCTAGCAGGTCAACCTCCTCAGACAAAACTTCAGAATGGTTTTTTAAGAGAGAGAGTCCATCTTGTAGCTTCCAACTTTGTTCTTGTTGGAAATCCAAAGACTGATGGATAAGCGGGAAAGCAGCAGCGAGATCTTTTAAACGTGCCTCCAGATGCTTTAGATGTTCTCCATGCATCTCAGTGGTGTTCTTTAAGCCTTCCACATCAGTACCGGAAGGCTGGTCTTCACAACAGCATGTCTTCATGGACTTCTGTAGACTCCAGTAGTTTTCTTGAACATCTGCCAGACTATCATTAAGAGCAAAAATCCTCCTTTCTACATCTTCTCTGTATTCATCAATCATGAGACTTCCTTCTATTAATCGTATCCGGAAGTCCTCCAAATCGTGTTTTGAGCTGTCTTTTAACCTTGTGATGGAATCAGTTAGTTCTTCATAGTCTTTTTCAGACTCCTCATAAAGTGTCTTTAGCTCCCGAGCATGTTTTTCCAAGGTCTGATTGAGGCTCTGCACATCAACATCTGCAAACATCTCATTCCGATTGCCCAATTTCCTTGGGAACATTGCAAAATTTCTGTTGAGGACCTCAAGCTCACCCTGAAGCTTATTTTGCTCTTGTCTCAGGTCGGCCAAGCTGTTGTTTAATGCTAATAAAAAAGACTGCTGCAGCTTGTGGTGTCTCTTGAGCTTCAGGTCCGTATCTGCTTTGATCATGGTAAGATT
>NW_015386271.1:16252-17901 GCF_001527695.2 Protobothrops mucrosquamatus | reverse complement strand
TCCTCCTCCTCCTCCTCCTCCTCCTCCTCTCTGCAAACCCCACTTCCTTCTAGCACTGATATTGTTACCTAGTTTGGGTAATGAAATGTCTGAAAGGAAACACCCAAGCTCAGAGAGCACCAAGGACACCACAATCATCCTCCTCCTCCTCTCTACAAACCCCACTTCCTTCTAGCACTGATATTGTTTCCTAGTTTGGGTAATGAAATGTCTGAAAGGAAACACCCAAGCTGAGAGAGCACCAAGGACACCACAATCATCCTCCTCCTCCTCCTCCTCTCTGCAAACCCCACTCCCTTCTAGCAATGATAATGTTACCTAATTTGAGTAATGAAATATCTGCAAGTAAACAATCAAGGCCAGAGAGCATCAAAGACCCCACAGTTCAATGCTGAACTACTGAAATAGTCTCCTTTTTTGATACTCTTGAGAAATACCGCTCTTACCTGACTGGTGCTGGTCCATCCCTCCGTTTCTGTTGGTGCTGTTGTGATGAAGGACATTCTGTAAGATTCCCAAACTGTTTGCTGTCTGGTGAACGTCATTCTGCAAGTCTTCTAGCAGACCTTCATGACTTTGATGGGCTTCTACAACATCTCCCAAGTCTGGCAAATACGACATTATTTGCAAAGAAGCAAGACAAGACAAGACCAAAACACATCTAAATATATATATTTAGCACAGAAGGTGAGCCTACAGATACAAAAACCATGCACACATATTGCTAGTAGGAAGAAGGAAGACGCATGCTGGTCTTTCTTGCAGTAAATAGAATTTCAAAAGAGCAAGGAATGGAACTGAGCTTTTGTCAATCAATATGGAACACATTTGAAGGCAATAGAAGAAGGGGACGACAGAGAATGAGGTGGCTGGATGGAGTCACTGAAGCAGTAGGTGTGAACTTAAATGGACTCCAGAAGATGGTAGAGGACAGGAAGATCTGGAGGAATATTGTCCATGGGGTCGCAATGGGTCAGGCACAACTTTGCAACTAACAACAATGGAACACATTTAAGAAATACATCTTCAGATCAGCAATATAGTCTATGTAGGTTGCAGATCACTTTAAGGTCCTTGTTTATATCATCTGTGTGTACAATACCCTTGAACAAAAGCGTACATTCCAAAACACATTATTATTATTATTATTATTTTAAAAAAATTACTGGCATGTGGAATGCCTTCATCTCCATCTTATTTATTTTTTCTTACTGCTTTTCTCTACTGTTGTTCATATTTTGCTAACGCCCAGAGATGAGCAGTTAAAAGAGAGATAAACGTGGGCTGTAATTTTCAGGCATGGTTTTAATGGGTAATTAAGGACTCTTTAGACACTGCTAATGTTGGTTTAAGCAACTTCTAGCTGATAAAAGAAAGAAGGATGTAGCAGAAGGAGAAGACTATTATAGTCTAACACGGGTAGGCAACCTTGGCTCTTTGATGACTCGTGGACTTCAACTCCCAGAATTCCTGAGCCAGCATGGGGGAACTATGGCTCCCTCATGACTCGTGGACTTCAACTCCCAGAATTCCTGAGCCAGCATGGGGGAACTATGGCTCCCTCATGACTCGTGGACTTCAACTCCCAGAATTCCTGAGCCAGCATGGGGGAACTATGGCTCCCTCATGACTCGTGGACTTCAACTCCC
>NW_015386271.1:0-15648 GCF_001527695.2 Protobothrops mucrosquamatus | reverse complement strand
AAGAAAGGACCTCTGTGGCTTTGCAATCTTCTCTGCTCTTCTGCTACTTATGATCCAGCAGAGAACGTTCTCAACAGTCAAGAGTCCCTTTAGGTGTCTCAACCCCCCAGATACTTGCAGCTGACTTCAGCCAATCTGGTTGATTAGTTGACACACAGAGTGCACCCAACTACAGACAGATACCTATGGCATTCTTACCATATTGTTCACAGTCCTTGCCTACATAACCTGGGCAGCACTTCCAGTCTAAAAAGCTGACCACTTTCTCTTTTATCTTGTAGACTGGCTTCAACGCTGTTCTGTACCTAGAAGAAGAAGGAAGGAAAGAGTGATAGATTAGGAGTAAGCCTCATCTCATACCCTGAAGGTCTTGGTAAAGGACTGTGGGAAGTCAGCCCCCCCCCCGCCAGAGAAAGAAATATTTTTGAAATATATTTCTCTAAAGGGTTTTAAAAGCAGAAACAAAGTCTCTTAAAAGCTCCCAAGTCTCTCTGTCCCCCAAGCAGAAACCAGTTCTGTAGAAATACAGATGTAAATAATCCAGGAAGGTTGGAGGCCCCCAGCTAGAAATTTAGGAAGACAGACACCTAAAATCTACATACCCCACCCAAACTCTAAGACGGGAACCCACAGATGCCAAAGGGGCACACCCAGACTCAAGTCAGAATACATGACACAGGAAATACAAAGCCTCAAACAGGAACAGGAAACAACTCCAAACAAAATGCTCCAGAGGGTATAAAAACTCACTCCCTATATGTGCTCTCTCTTTTTTCTTCCAGAGCCATCTTTCTATCTGGCTCTCCTCTTCAATAAACTGCAACCTTCTTTCTAAAGCAGTCACCATGTTGTTTATTCCCGGCTTGGACTGGACCCTGATGAAAACTTTTCCTTCAACAGGACCATGACAACATGGCGATTAGGGACCTGTCAGAAGTTTTGGTTAGGCAAAATCTATCCGCAGAAATCCAAGTGGCCGTCTACCTCTTTGCTGCTATCTAGTCTTCATCTATAGGCTTCATTTGCTTTTTGTGTGCCTGACTGATTGCTAAAAGATGCAGGTTTCTTTAACCATCGATCTGGGTTCTGCAGAACGCCGTCCTCTGCTCGGAGGGCTGAGAGAGACAACCTCTAAGGGTGCCATCTTTTCCTTTCTCTGCAAAGTTATCCACTTGAAGCTTAAATATGCCCTAAAGCAGACGCCCCCAACCTTTTGGGGACCAGGGACCAGTTCCATGGAGAAAGGTTTTTCCATGGACCCGAGGGGATGTGGTTTTGTCTGCTGCCTGCCTCCAGTGAATGGGGCTTCGCTTGTTTGCGTGGACAGGCTTCTGGCATGACGCGGACCAATACTGGTCCACAGGCCAGGGTTTGGGGACCCCTGCCATAAAGGGAAGTTTAGAAATGCCCATCAACCAGACCATTGATTTAATTAATCCTACGATGCCTTTAAAGAGAGAAGCATTCGTCATTTGGGACAACGTGTTCATAACCATAAATGAGAGACAAAACTAAGATGTCGTCTCTGGATTCCTGGGAAATTCTGTAATCTGATAAGGTGTGATTCCCAAAGAGGGCAAGTATCTCTAAGCTAGGTCAGATATTTCCTCACTCCTGGGAAACCTTCAAGCTGCATTGGATAGTCTTTTTTGAGGAAAGGAAGGAAGGTCCCTTCCATGTCAAAAGGAGATGCCAGACACTGGATCGCAACAGGCAACAGGCAAGGCTACTTTAAATGCTGGGTTGACTCCCCCCTTAAGAAGAAAGGATGGTGCTACGTACATGATCTTCTGGCAGTCTGGAGTTCCATTCGGACATGGTTGTTGGGACCGGATTACGTATTTCTCTGTCCTGCAAACTGCAACGTAAGTGGCTGTCCGATATTGAACAGAGGAGCACCAGTTCCTAAGGGAAAAGAGAGAACAGATTGAATTTGCCAAGACAGATCTCAGAAATCAGGCAAGTCATTCCTCCAAGCCCATTAACAGAATAACAAGAGTTGGAAGGGACCTTGGGGGTTCTTCTAGTCCAGGGCTTTTCAACCTTTTCACCCACTGTACCACTTTTAGGATATGGCAATATCCAAGTACCACCAGTCGCCTAGCAAGGTGTCAAAAATTTGATGACCAAAAAAAAAGGAAAAAAGTGATAAAGTACAGGTAGTCCTCGACTTACAACAGTTCGCTTAGTGACTGTTTGAAGTTAGAATGGCACTGAAAAAAGTGCCCCCCAAGCCACAGCCGAGCAAGACACCTGCCTGCCCACCCGTCGGTGCTCTTCCTCCTGTCTGAGGTTTTCATTGTTGTGAGCATTTCTGTTGAGGATTGGCAGCAGGGGTGGGGAGGGGGGTTTTTGGTTTTTATTCCCCCCGTCTGCTGGGTGGTTGCAGCAGGTTTTGGTCACTTCACATGACCCTGGGACACTGTGACCGTCATAAATATGAATCAGTTGCCAAGCATCTAAATGTAAATCACAAGACCCTGGATATGCTGCAACATTCCAGCTGATCGGTGCTTCTTCTGAGCTCAGCAGAAGCGCCAGGATCAGTGCCGCTTTCCAGCTGATCAGTGCTTCTTCAGGGCTCAGCAGAAGCACCAGGATCAGGGCCGAGTTCCAGCTGGAGCCTGGCACTGATCCTGGTGCTTCCACTGAGCCCTGACAGCCCTGCAGCTCCAGCGATCTCTCGCTCAGGCTTGTGTGGTGCTGCCACCGGTTCAGCTCATTCCCCTCCCCGCTACCACTTTTCTAGGATGGTCGTGTACCACCTGCCAGGTGCCAATGTACCACAGGTGGTACCCGTACCACTGGTTGAAAAGCCCTGTTCTAGTCCAATCCCATGTTCAAGCAAGAAACCCTATACCAGTAGTGGCGAACCTATGGCATGCGTGCCAGAGGCAGCACTCAGAGCCCTCTCTATGGGCACATGTGCCATCGCCCCAGCTCTGCCTCCCTTTACGGCCCCCTCCTCACCAGCAGCCCACCCGGAGAGTTGCCCCTGGGCACAGCCCGCACAGAGCAGTGCAGCCAAGGACATGGCAGTCAGATAGTGGGGACAAGACTCTGCCCTCACGCTCCGTCATGCACAGATGATGCTACAGGTGCGGGTGGAGGGTGTGGCCACCATGGCGCTGCTGGGCTACTTGGCCAATCTGCTGTGGCAGGCCGTGGAGGCGGTGGGTGGCCCAGCGGGCAGGCGGGGCACAGGGTGGTGGGCAGGGTGGGGGTGGGCTGGTTTTTGGGCACTCGGTCTCTAAAAGGTTCGCCATTACTGCCCTATAACATTTCAGACAAATGGCTGTCCAATCTCTTCTAAAAAAAAAACTTTCAATGTTGGAGCACCCCAACTTCTGAAGACAAGTCGTTCCACTGATTACTGTAATTGTTCTCTCAGGAAATTTCTCCTTATTTCTAGATTGCTTCTCTCCTTGATTAGTTTCCATTCATTGCTTCTTCTCCTGCCTTCAGGTGCTTTGGAGAATAGCTTGACCCCCCCTCTCCTTTGTGGCAGCCCAGAAAGAGAATTAATGACATTACCTGTCATTAAGGGGGGAAATTGTCATATCTCTGCTTTGCAAGACCATCCAAGAGCCTTCTTCTCTGCAGTGGTACAAACCCAGTAGAAACCAGGGTCTGCAAGCACTGAGTCAACCAGGTGAGGACTTTGTACATCAGCTATCCTCAACCCCGTTTCCTCCACATGTTTGAACTAGTTACACGATCAACCCCAGCCAAAATATCTCAAGTCCTTCAAGATGGGAAAAGCTTTCAAAAGTTGTGGGTGCTCCATCACTGGAGATTTTTAAGGAGATTGGACAATCATTTGTCCGGAATAGTATAGGACAGGGGTAGGTAACCTTGGCTCTTTTATGACTCGTGTACTTCCACTCCCAGAATTCCTGAGCCAGCATGGCTCAGCTTGGAAACTTCTCCCTTTCCCCTCAGCACGGTTGGCCCAGGAATTCTGGGAGTTGAAGTCCACGAGTCATAAAAGAGCCAAGGTTGCCTACCCCTGGTATAGGGTCTCCTGCTTAAACAGGAGGTTGCACTAGAAAACCTCCAAGGTCCCTCCCAACTCTGTTTTTCTGTTAGATGTTCTGCCCTAAGGGTCAACAACCAAACAAAATTTCAGAGAAGCAATGCCTAACTTGAGATGCCAAAGACTGAGCTTGTATGCAAAAACGAGGCTTTCTACATTTAACCATTTTTGGATGGTAGTGGTGATGGTGGATCTTTGAGTAAAACTTGACTCCAGGTGACTGCCTAAAGGAGTATCTACAGCTTTCTTGGCATGATTTTCAGAAGTGGTTTGCCCTTGCCTGCTTCTTCCCAGGGATAAAACAGAGTGATTGGCCCAAAGTCAACCAGTTGGCTTCATGCCTTAGCCCAGAGGTCTCTAATCCCTGGTCCATGGACCGGTACCAGGCCACAGTATGCCAGGAACCGGTCCGCACAAACAAGCAAAGCCCCATCCGTAGTATGTAGGCAGCACACAAAACCACTCACTCTCCGGTCCGTGGAAAAACCTTCTCCACGGAACCGGTCCCTGGTGCCCAAAAAGTTGGGGATCTCTGCCTTTAGAAGGGACTAGACCTCATGGTTTCTAGCCTGGTACCTCCACCACTACACAACTGGCTCTTTTAGCTCCCAACTTTCTGATCTCCATGCTGCCTCCACCTCCACCTCAGCTGACCCCACATGGAGTGGCTCAATCTACGAAGAGATTGTGTTAGGATCTCTGTTCACCCAAAGCGTTGGCGTTTTGGAACACATGAGAAGGCAGTTCCACCCAGCATTGTCCTGGATCAGTAACTGATGTGGCCAAGATGCCAAGAAAGCAGGGGCATTTTGTTCCCTTCCCATTGTGCTGATATAAATACTCTTTTTTTTTTCCTCCTAAAAGGGCAGGTGAGCGAATCAAAACAGAAACCCTCATTCAATTCCACAAGCCTCCAGAGAGGAACTTGGAAAGGTCAAGGGCCCTTTTTACCCATGGCTGTATCGGAGGATTCACATGGACGTTGGGCGTGGGCCTCCTAAGAATAGAAAGAACTTCACCCTGTGGAGAATGGCTGGTGGAGTTTTACTCTCGCGGTGTGGGAGTTGAGGAACTGAAGTTCTGATAACCTCCTTACATGGGAAAGTTTCTGCTTTGGTGGTGGAGTGGACGAAACAACGGGAAGTGTGTAAGGCCCCTGAGGGGAAATAGACCTCACACCAGAGGTGGGGCAGAGGTGTGTTTGTGTAGAGACTGGAGCTTTGCAACTGAAAATGGTAACCAGGCAGCAAACTAACCCCAAACCAAGACATAAGCTTGTGAATTCTGTCACCGAAATGTCTATTTATAATGGATGTTTGAATCCATCGACACGAGAGACATACACATACGGTAACATGGAACTGATCTGGAAAAAGCTAAGCAAATTGGAACTGGGTTAATACTTGGATGGAAGATCAACCAGGGGTGTTAGCTAGACTGAGAAGTTTAAAAACTGCTGCAGAACGAGGCAACGGTACAACATGTGCATCTACCAGCAGAAGGGTTATTTGTCGGCCATTGTTGAACGGTGGGGTCCTTGGTATTCTCTGAACTTGGTGGGTTTCTTGCAGACATTTCATGACCCAACAAGGTAAGATCTTCACTACTAGAAAGGAATGGAGTTTGCTCTCTGTTTATATACCCCAACCAGTGTTGGTAGGAGTGTTCTTGGCTGTTCCTTGATTAAGCTAAAAGACCACAACATAACCTGACCGACAATCGACACCCTCGTAAATAGAGATTAACACCAAATAGTAAACCTCAGTAAATAGCAGTAAACTCCATTCAGGTACTAAGTAAACAACAGCCTAATCAAGTAACCACCCAAAACTCCCGCCAACACTGACAGAGGAAGCCAGTAGTATATAAACAAAGAGAAAACCTCACTCCCAACAGCACTGAAGATATTACCTAGTTGGGTCATGAAACGTCTGCAAGTCAACAACCTTGCTCAGAGAGCATCAAGGACTTCATGAGCACATAGTTGCCCAGTAATTGCATGGACGTGTCCATGTCGTCAACCAGAATTCAGTTTGACTCAAGAGAAATGTTCTTTTAACAGAATAACAGAGTTGGAAGGGACCTTGGAGGTCTTCTAGTCCAACCCCTTTCTCTTTCTTTCTTTCTTTCTTTCTTTCTTTCTTTCTTTCTTTCTTTCTTTCTCTTTCTTTCTTCCTTCCTTCCTTCCTTCCTTCTTTCTTTTTCTCTCTTTCCTCTCCCTCCCTCCCCCCTCTCTCTCTTTCTTCCTTCCTTCCTTCCTTCTTTTTCTCTCTTTCCTCTCCCTCCCTCCCTCCCTCTCTTTCTTTTTCTTTCTTTCTCTTCCTTCCTTCCTTCCTTCTTTCTTTTTCTCTCTTTCCTCTCCCTCCCTCCCTCCC
The DNA here is from genome assembly GCF_001527695.2 of Protobothrops mucrosquamatus. Lineage (NCBI taxonomy): Eukaryota > Metazoa > Chordata > Lepidosauria > Squamata > Viperidae > Protobothrops > Protobothrops mucrosquamatus. Next base: position 9,237 of record NW_015386271.1, on the reverse strand, counting down.
TCCCCCTCTCTCTCTTCCTTCCTTTCTTCCTTCTTTTCCTCTCTTTCCTCTCCCTCCCTCCCTCCCTCCCTCTCTTTCTTTCTTTCTTTCTTTCTTTCTTTCTTCCTTCCTTCCTTCCTTCCTTCCTTCCTTCCTTCCTTTCTTCTTTAATTCCTTCCTTCTTTCTTTTTTCCTTTCCTCTCTCTCTCTCCCTCCCTCTCTCTTTCTTCCTTCCTTCCTTCGTTTTCTCTCTTTCCTCTCCCTCCCTCTCTTTCTTTCTCTTTCTTTCTTTCTTTCTGTCTCTCTCTTCTCTCTCTCTCTCTCTCTTTCTTTTTCTCCCTTTCTCTCTCTCTCTCTCTCTCTCTGTCTCACACACAGACACACAACTCTCTATCTTGTTAAAGTGAAAGCAAAATGATCTAAATTTAAGACAGATCTGAATTTAAGACTGAAAAATCAATTACAGCCTGAAATTCTCATACAGTGCCTTCTTGCCAGTTCCATCTAAAACAGTGCTGGTTCCTTATGCTGATTAAAACTGAGGTAAAATGCAAAGTCCATGGACCCCCACCTGCCTGTATTTTATCGACCACCCTCTCTTTCTCCCACCCCTAGCATAAACCAAGGACTCTTGGCTTATGACACCACCTGGGGCTTGGTCAGAAATTCAATATCCTTACGAAGGAAGTTCTGACCTAAGTGGGAGATCCCACAGTTGCACTTGTGTGCTTTGCCAGGCTTTGAAAATGTTTCCGTGCTCATTAAGTTCTCCCCATCTGATTTTATCCCCTCGTCTACTTTCTCATGCAAATGGAAACACAGACGTTGCCAACTTGGCTGGCATGATTTTATTCTGAAAGAGGCATATAGTGTTTTGGGAATTCTGCCAGCTACAAGCACAGGCTGGCTTTCAGGAAAAGAAAACTCCTTTTAGACAGGCCCTCTCTTCCTGGAATTGTTTGGTTGTCCTGTCCCCAACCCAAACCGGCTCTTACTTCCTGAGTCAGCATCTTGCTTGCTTTTCTTAATCCGGCATCAAAAGTAAAAAAATATCCCAGACCAAATACACCAAGGCCGGTCTATCATCTCTATCAAGCCAAGTAAGCAGCAAATTAACCTGTCATTTAGGGCAGGGGTCTCCAAATGTGGCGACTTTTTAAGTCTTGGGGACTTCAACTCCAAAATTCCTCTGGCTGAGGAATTCTGGGAGTTGGAAGTCCACACGCCTTAAAAGTTGCCCGGTTTGGGAGAACCCTGGTTTAGGGCTTTGCGTGGTGAACTAAACTGGGGACACCTTGGTCTGCTCCCATCACTGAAGATGTTTAAGAAGAGACTGGACAACCATTTGTCTGAAATGATAGGTCTCTTGCTTGAGCAGGGGGTTGAACTAGAAGACCTCCAGGGTCCCTTCGAACTCTGGGGTTTCATTCCCATTCATTTTGCCTGACTTTGGATGTCGTTGCAAATCTAGACAGCATACTAAAAAGCAGAGACATCACCCTGCCAACAAAAGTGCGTATAGTCAAGGCCATGGTTTTCCCAGTTGCAATGTATGGATGTGAAAGTTGGACCATAAGAAAGGCTGAGTGCCAAAGAATGGAGGCCTTTGAGCTATGGTGCTGGAGAAGACTCCTGTGAGTCCCCTGGACTGCAAGGCGATCAAACCGGTCAGTCCTAGAGGAGATCAACCCCGACTGCTCTTTAGAAGGCCAGATCCTGAAGTTGAAACTCAAATACTTTGGCCACCTAATGAGAAGGAAGGACTAGCTGGAGAAGAGCCTAATGCTGGGAAAGATTGAGGGCAAGAGAAGAAGGGGACGACAGAGAATGAGGTGGCTGGATGGAGTCACTGAAGCAGTAGGCGTGAGCTTAAATGGACTCCAGAAGATGATAGAGGACAGGAAAGCCTGGAGGAACATTGTCCATGGGGCTGCAATGGGTCGAACACGACTTCGCATCCAGTTTTGGTCACCACGATGTAAAAAAGATGCTCATGTCTTCTGGTTCTGCTCTTCAATAAACCTCAACCTTCTTTCTAAAGCAGTTTCCATTTTGTTTGTTCCCAGCTTGGACTGGACCCTGATGAAGATTTTTCATTCAACAGCTTCTCGGAAGAAAGCAAAGTGGACATCATTGACTACATTGGATTGTATTGAATAAATGATAGACCAGGGATTGCTATTGCTCTGCAATCACAAATTTCTCTCCTCTTTCTGAACTACAGACGTAGATTGGTGCCCTATGAAGAACAGCATTCTTGGTTAGAATCTCAATAAGGCCTAAGATCGTATTAATGCACTAACCCACTTCAGGTTTCTGTGATCAATGGAGGAGCAGAAATAACATTTCAGATCTTTTTAGCTAGGAATCATCAATTCCCTTATGCCTATTATATATCCAGAGTGTGCAGTTTCTCACAAAGGCTATCAGATCTTCAGGAACATTAGTTGGAAGCAAAGAGAAGCAGGAAATATTAGCCCTTTGATATCACCTAGTGGTTATCTGAAATTTTGCAGTCCATATAGGAGAGCTCAACTTGAACAGGGACTGTATTAAGGAATTTTGAGGGGGGCGGGCAAAGACCACGGTCAAAATCAGCCAGTTCAAAACTTTTATAGGAAGCTGGCCAGGAAAGACGAATTTTAAAATAAAATTTCGATTCCTGACAGGAGCCCAAGACTGTCCTCACACTAGAATAATTCAGTATTTCCTCTTTTCTAAAACTTGCCTCAGTTCCTCCTTTATCCACATTTATCACATCAACAGGGAAGAATCCTGGAACCATTCAGGTTGAACATAGCTTACAGTTCTAAATCCGATCCTAGATCCTGGATCGGATTTAAAGGAGTAGATAGAAAACAATGCCATTCACCAAACAAGTTTCTGGAAAGGACACATTTTGGAGAGACTTGAGATTGAAAGAAAATCCATTTAAAAGTGAAATTTACATTTAGGCTGGAAAAATCAAAGGTACGAGTACAGATTAGGCGAGACCTGGCTCAAAAACAGTAACTGTGAGAGGGACCTTGGAGTCCTAGTGGACGATCACTTGACCATGAGCCAGCAGTGTGCAGCAGCAGCCAAAAAGGCTAATACAATCCTGGGTTGTGTAAACAGAGGCATGGCATCAAGAACACACGAAATATCAGTACCGCTTTATAAAACCCTAGTAAGACCATACCTGGAATACTGCAGCCAATTTTGGTCACCATATCACACAAAAAAATGTTGAGAGTTTGGAAAAAATTCAGAGAAGAGCAACTAAAATAATCCAAGGCCTGGAGACTAAAACATAGGAAGAACGGCTGCAGGACTTGGGTTTGGCTAGTCTAAAGAAAAGAAGAAATAGGGAAGACATGATAGCACTATTCCAGTATTTGAGGGGCTGCCACAAAGAAGAGGGGGTCAAATTATTCTCCAAAGAACCAGAGGGCAGGACAAGAAACAATGGTTGGAAACTGATCAAAGAGAGAAGCAACCTGGAATTAAGGAGAAACTTCCTAACAGTGAGGACAATTAACTAGTGGAACAACTTGCCTCCAGAAATCGTGGGTGCTCCATCACTGGAGGTTTTCAAGAAGAGACTAGATAGTAATTTGTCTGAAATGGTATAGGTTCTCCTAAGACCCATAGACTGCTAGAGTTTGGAGAGGGCACTTGAGCCATCAAGTCCAACCCTTTGCTCCATGCCAGAAAGAGGTATTGGTGACCATTTGTAAATAACTAAATCTTCTCACCCGTTTCAGCTTCCCATTTTGAGTTATTTGACAATGCTAGAATCATTTTAAGATTCCCAGGCAAAATTGCTTCTATTACCAGCAATGGCATCTATATAAATAAAAATGTAAATGTTCGTTTGTTCAAAATCTTAAATCTCTGAAAGTTCTTCACCGATTGCTTTGAAATTGTGACACAACGTTGCATCCGAATACGCGCATGTTTTTATATACCTATATTATATAGATGTCACACCTGTGACAGGTAAAAACATGCTTTTTTTGAAAAACAGTGCCATCTGTTGGACGTAAAAACTGAGCCACAGCAACGCGTGGCCGGGTACAGCTATGTTTAATAAATAAAACAAATGAAACGTACACGAAACTCTAGTTACAAATAAAAGTCAGGTTTTACGCAAAGGAGCAGACATTTGAGGAGAAGACCGTGCCCTGCTTAGAAAGAGAGAACATTTCAGAATTCTGTGACCACGTTTTGTAGCGTGGGGTGTAAGGAAAATGTTGTTTCCAGTGGGAAATGAGAAGATTTTGTGGATGGAAAGCCTGACTGTCTAACCTTCCTTTCTTGCACCTCTGCTTAAGGCAGACTCCGGCGGGAGATGTGAGGGGCAGCTTCAAAGATTTCCTGCTTCTATAGAACTTCCTTATATCCGGTCACATCACAAAGTTGCTTTTTTTTTTTTTTTTTACATTTCCCGGATAGTCCATCAGTGATCATGAAACCAAGATGCAATGGATAGAAATAATAGACATCCCTTCTCCGACAAATATACATTCCACCACCTGTTGTGAGATTACAGTCAGGAGGATAATGCTATATATATATGGCCTTGTATGGGAAAATGTGGATTTCAGTTGGGTTTATTTATATACGGCTGGTCGATGGCTCCATCTGGCCGTTTAATCGTTTCCTCTGGTTACATTCTCACGTCTAAAATTGAGAGGTCATTCCAGCACAGGCACCGTGTTCATGTATGAAAGCCGCAGTTAGATCCTTGCATTTATCTCGGGTGATGACTCCAATCCCAAAAAAAGGATTTTGAAGAGTCCCATAGACAGGAAGCCTGGAGCTTCTGCCTCTCACCCAGAATTAATTGCAAGCACCTCTTTGCCATTACGAATTTCTGTCTAAGCCACCTGCAGCCTGGTCTACGCAAACATCCTAAAGGGCAGAGCCCTCCATCAGAAGGCTAGCTTCATCTTTGATCACCTTGCTGGATCTGAGCATATTCCTTTAAAGCAATAAGAGACCCCATGTCTGGGGAGATTCTCAGTCATCCAGGTCAGGGATGTCCCAAAGGTGCTTTTTCACAAAGCAATCTGGACTTTAATAATAATAATAATAGTAGTAGTAAAGTTGGAAGGAATCTTGGAGGTCATCTAGTCCGACCCCCTGCTCAGGCAGGAAACCCTACACCATTTCGGACAAATGGCTGTCCAGACTCTTCTTAAGAACTTCCAGTGTTGGAGCATTCACCACTTCTGGAGGCAGGTTGTTCCACTGGTTAATTGTTCTCACTGTCAGGAAGTTTCTCCTTAGTTCTAGGTTGCTTCTCTCCTTGATCAGTTTCCATCCGTTGCTTCTTGTCCTGCCTTCAGGCGCTTTGGAAAATAGCTTGACTCCCTCTTCTTTGGGGCAGCCCCTGAGATATTGGAAGACTGCTATCATGTCCCCCCTTGTCCTTCTCTTCGTTAAACTAGACATACCCAATTCCAGCAACCGTTCCTTATATGTTTTAGCCTCCAGTCCCCTAATCATCTTTGTTGCTCTTCTCTATACTCTTTCTAGAGTCTCAACATCTTTTTTACATCGTGGTGACCAAAACTGGATGCAGTATTCCAAGTGTGGCCTTACCAAGGCTTTGTAAAGTGGTATTGATACTTCACATGATTGTGATTCTATCCCTCTGTTAATGCAGCCCAGCACTGTGTTGGCTGCATTATATTATAATAACATATTATATCCTTGTGGATGGAACACAATGGAATCCTCAAACCATGGTTTGTTACACTGCCTCTTCCACAAGGATATTAGGAATGGGAATATCGCATCCCTTTTTAGTGGACTTCTCACAATAAATCTTTTTTACATTCAGCTACTGCTGGCGGATCGATACAATCTCTGGCAGTGGCCAAATTCTGCTTTGCTATCTTTACGACCAGAAGCCAAATTCCGATCCAGCAAGAAAAATAATCTACTCCTGGATCTACTCCTGGGTTTAAAAATAAATTACTCTCTTTTCCATTTTTTTTTAAATTGGCTCTTCAACAACAACACAATCCTTTTTAAAAAATTTCTTCCTGTATTTTGCATGCAAGTCCACAAACTGAATAAACGAATGAATGAAATGAGAAGTGATTTGTCGCAAGCCAATAAATCTAAGCTCTGCTTCGTTGATTTGAAGGCCGCAATGGACTTTCTCAATGATGTCCCCACTTAAGTAGAGTTAAATGCCGTCATCCGACTGCATTGGTCAAGGATGATGGATGTCCTGGTTTTCATATCTAGAGGGCACTAGGTCAGGGAAGGCGTAGTGTTCTGGGCCTATTACAACTTGAACGAGGGGGTGTCCTTTGATTGTGGGACAGACAATGATGCTCTTCAGTAATTTGCCGGCTCCACCAAGAATATGCAGATGGTTTCTAGCAGCACAAAGAAGTCTGAGAATCAGAGATTTAGATCCGGGTCCCTGTTTTCTTGTTTGGGGATTCTAATAGGGTTACAAGATGAAAAGAAGGACACACTACAATAGATTTGTACTTGTTCTATGGATGTGAAATGCAATCAAAATTCTGGAAGTAATAGCATCCCTTTTCCAAAAACAAAAAACAAAAAAGGTATGTAAGTCCACCCAGTTGTGGGTCCTCCAACACTGGAAGTTTTTAAGAAGTGGCTGGACTTCCACTTGTCTGGAAGGGTATAGTGTTTCCTGCCTGAGCAGAGGGTTGGACTAGATGACCTCCAAGGTCCCTTCCCACTCTGTTTTTCTCTTTGTAATTCCAGAATGAAGAGTTGGATAGGATAGAATAGAATAGAAAATAGAATAGAATAGAATTCAGAATGAATAGAATATAATAGAATAGAATAGAATAGAATTCAGAATGAATAGAATAGAATAGAATTCAGAATGAATAGAATAGAATAGAATTCAGAATCAATAGAATAGAATAGAATAGAATAGAATTCAGAATGAATAGAATAGAATAGAATAGAATAGAATTCAGAATGAATAGAATAGAATAGAATATAGAATAGAATAGAATAGAATAGAATAGAATAGAATAGAATAGAATAGAATAGAGCTGGAAGGGACCTTGGAGGTCTTCTAGTCCAGCCCCCTACTCAAGCAGGAGAACCTATACCTTTACTATTGCAATAATTGCAGATTGGTACAAGACAGATTCTTTTTTGGAAAATACTTACTCATTTCTGGATTCCTGACTTGCAGGGTAAGACTCCTCCATCTCTGGCTCAGTTTCATCTTGGGTGGACTCTCTTCTCCAGAATTCTTCAGCTGGAGAAGATGGTTGTGGAGGTGCAGGCATCTGAGGAGCTTCTGGCCCTCGCCTCTGGTGGTGATGACCAGGATACCTTGAATGTGGCTCTGATTTCAGCAGCCCAACAGTCCCGCAAAGCAGTAAGATTGTAGTCAGCATCTTCAGTCCTTCTCAAAACTTCTTCAGACCTCACTGGCCTTCAAATCACTCTGTCCCTACAACGTGCCTTGCCTCTTTCCTTTAACTAAACCTCGGAACAAGGAATAGTGCTGCTAACAAAGGGCGGAAACATATAATGTTGGCCCTCCCAGCTCTGGTGGAAATGTCAGAGGTCAGATGACAATGTGAAAGAGCGCAGAGGACCTCCGTGTGGGCGATGTATGTACGTGAATTATAGGGAAGGAGCCACGGTTGATTCAAGGGGGCAAGTCTCACTTTTGGACTTTTCTTTCAACTTATCAGCAAACCCAGAACAGCACAGCCTTTTTTTTTATCAGCTGCCTTCATGCCGGGATACAGGAAAAGGATGTTAACTTTAACTAGCAGGCGAGGAAAAGTAAATATTGAGGGCTGGAGCAGATTCCCAAGATGAATGTCGTAAAATATCCTGACACTTGGCAACTGGGACTTACAAAGCAAGTCTACCTCTCTAAAGTGAGTGAAGATACAGGAGGATCTGGACAGACTTGAACACTGGGCGCAATCTAACAAAATGAAATTCAATGGTGAAAAAAACAATGTTCTACATTTAGGCAAGAAAAACCAATTGCACAAGTACAGCATAGGTGGCACCTTGCTCAATAGTAGTAACTGTGAGAGGGACCTCGGAGTCCTAGTGAACAATCACTTAAATATGAGCCAGCTGTGTGCTGCAGCTGCCAAAAAAGCCAACACAGTGCTGGGCTGCATTAACAGAGGGATAGAATCAAGATCACGTGAAGGGTTAATACCACTTTACAAGGCCTTGGTAAGGCCACACTTGGAATACTGCATCCAGTTTTGGTCACCACAATGTAAAAAAGATGCTGAGACTCTAGAAAGAGTACAGAGAAGAGCAACAAAGATGATCAGGGGACTGGAGGCTAAAACATATAAGGAACGGTTGCTGGAATTGGGTATGTCTAGTTTAATGAAGAAAAGGACAAGGGGGGACATGATAGCAGTCTTTCAGTATCTCAGGGACTGCCCCAAAGAAGAGGGAGTCAAGCTATTCTCCAAAGCGCCCGGAGGCAGGACAAGAGGCAACGGATGGAAACTAATCAAGGAGAGAAGCAACCTAGAACTAAGGAGAAACTTCCTGACAGTGAGAACAATTAACCAGTGGAACAACCTGCCTCCAGAAGCGGTGAAGGCTCCAACACTGGAAATTTTTAAGAAGAGACTGGACAGCCATTGGTCTGAAATGGTATAAGGTTTCCTGCCTGAGCAGGGGGTTGGACTAGATGACCTCCAAAGTCCCTTCCAACTTTATTATTATTATTATTATTATTATTATTATTATTATTATTATTATTATTATTATTATTATTATTATTATTATTATTATTATTATTATTATTATGAGGTTGAGAGACTCTAGAAAGACTGCAGAGAAGAGCAACAAAGATGATTTGGGGACTGGAGGCTAAAACATATGAAGAACAACGGCTGGAATTGGGTATGTCTAGTTTAATGAAGAGAAGGGTTAGGGGTGACATGACAGCAGTCTTCCAATATCTTTCTTTAACACATCCCTCTTTAAATAAATGCTAAGGCATAGTTTTATTTCCTTTCAATGCTCAGATATGACTTTAACTCAGGACGGTGGGCACTTCATCAGGTGCCTTGCCTTACACATCCTCAAATATGTTTTCTTAACTCAACAAACTCTTAGCTTTTTTCCTCTAGTCATGGAAGGAAAGCAAAATATAATTTCTATAATTAGGTTTTATAGAAAATCCAGCGTAAGTTGCTTTAGGAAGTAAACATCCTCTTCTTATATGCACGCATAGACTTACCCCAAAATAGATCAACCATCTCCAGAAGC
>NW_015386270.1:246076-264073 GCF_001527695.2 Protobothrops mucrosquamatus | reverse complement strand
GCTTGGTATTTTGAAATATCCGTGGATGAGATGCCACCTGACACGGCTGCGAGACTTGGGTGGTCTCAGCCTTTAGGTAAGCCTGCCGCTCCTCCTTTCATTAGTTTGCGACCTGTCCCTTTCTCCCATTGAGAACCTCACGGTAGGTTGCAGGCATTGGGCAAGGGGGCTTTGTCACAGGCCCTTTCTCCTTTTTGTCTTCCTTACCCATAGAACATAGAATCATCTCACGGTGGCCTAGAGGTGGAGCTCTTGCCTCACAGTCAAGAGGCTGTGAGTTCGATCCTAGGTAGCGGCAGATATTTCTCTAGGCACTATGTAATTGTCTGCTGCAAACACCGCAGAGGTGTCGGGAAGGGCATCCAGCCAGTAAATGCTCAGCTCCTTTCAGTTGCCCCGACTCTACCCCAATGCAAGGGATTTGTTGTTAATTGCGAAGTCGTGTCCGACCCATCGCGACCCCATGAACAACGTTCCTCCAGGCCTTCCTGTCCTCTACCATCTTCTGAAGTCCATTTAAGCTCACGCCTCCTGCTTCAGTGACTCCATCCAGCCACCTCATTCTCTGTCGTCCCCTTCTCCTATTGCCCTCAATCTTTCCCAGCATTAGGCCCTTCTCCAGTGAGTCCTTCCTTCTCATTAGGTGGCCAAAGTACTTGAGTTTCATCTTCAGGATCTGACCTTCTAAAGAGCAGTCAGGGTTGATCTCTTCTAGGACTGACCGGTTTGATCGCCTTGCAGTCCAGGGGACTCGCAGGAGTCCTCTCCAGCACCATAGTTCAAAGGCCTCAATTCTTTGTCGCTCAGCCTTATGGTCCAACTTTCACATCCAAGGGATTACACGGTCATTAAAAGAAAAGGAATTACATAGAACATAGAATCATAGGGCTGGAAGAGATCTCAGAAGTGTTCTAGTCCAACTCCCTGCTCAAAGCAGGAGATCTTATATCATCCCAATCAAATGGTTGTCCAGTCTGTTTTTGAAAATCTCCAGTGATGGAGCACTCACAGCTCCAGGAGACAATTTGTTCCATTGATTAATTGTTCTCACTTTTTGGAAATTTCCCCTTATTTCTAGATTGGATCTCTCTTTAACAGGCTTCCCCCCATTACTTCTTGTCCTGCCCTCAGGTGCTTTGGAAAACAGTACTGGAAGACAGTCCCCCCTTCCTAATCCTTCACCCACCCACCCGGATAACATTTTGAAGTATTGAGTAAACAAATGCAATCAGGCATTTGACAAACACAACGTTTGGTTTTCTACAGGAAACCTTCAAGCTCCCCTGGGCTACGACAAATTCAGCTACTCCTGGCGTAGCAAGAAAGGGACCAAGTTCCACCAGTCCATCGGCAAACACTACTCATCAGGTTACGGCCAGGGGGACGTGCTCGGTTTTTATATCAGCCTTCCTGAAGACACAGAAACAGCCAAATCCCTGCCGGATACTTACAAAGACAAGGTGGGTCTTCTAACTCAGCCTCGTTTTAATAGAGGTGGCTGGGCGTTTTCCGTAGGATGCCATAAGAACTCTGGAATTCCTCACTGAAATTCTAGAATAAACCGGGAAACTAACGGGGCCGCATGTCTTAGGGTTGTAAGTTATATAAGAGAACCGGCATAGGTACTTTTAAGTATGTGTAACTTAAGAAGCCCATGTACCTGGGCAGCTAAGTGTTTGTTTATTTAATTTGTATCCCACTTTTGTTATTTTTATAAACAGCTCAAGGTGGCAAACATATCTAAACCGCCTTCTTCCTAGTGTCCAGATGACAACCGTTCTGAGGTGACTTGGCCTGCGAAGAGAGTGCCTGGCCCAAGGTCACCCAGCCAGTGTTCATGCCTAAGGCAGGACTAGAACTCACAGTCTCCTTGTTTCTAGTTTGGTGCCTTAATCACTAGACCAGGGGTGTCAAACTCAATTTCACTGAGGGCTGCATCAGCATTGTGGTTACCCTCGGGGGGGCCGGGTGTGTGTGACCAGGGTGGGTGCAGCCTACTAGGTGGGCATGGATGGAGTGGGTGTGACCTACTGGGTGGGCATGACCAGCTCTACATCGTTTGCATCAAGGGTGCCTGTGGGGGTCTGGGCAGAAGTGGGACAGATCTGAGGGTCTCTGGCAGAAGGGGGTGGGACCGGGGCAAGCGCCAAGGCATGGTCCCTTTCTTCATTCCTCACAAAGGGTGACACCTCCCCAGCATGCACCCAGGGGGCGGGGCCGACGCGGCAGGGGCCGGTTCCTCGCTGTTTCCAGACGGCCTTGTGGAGCTAAGACTGAATGTGTTTCAGCATAGATGGCCACCACAAAATTGTACATTAGCTCCCGGCTGGGCTGGGCCAGGGCCAAGGCAGCGGGGGCCGTTCCCTCACTGTTTCCAGGATGGCTTCGGGGGCCACATGAAACCACTTTGCGGACCGCATCCCCCCCACCCCCCGGCCTTGTGTTTGACCTGCCTGCACTAGACCAAGAAGGCGGGGTTCTTCCTGCCTAGTGCAGGAATCAAAACTAAGCCATCTCTGACAAGTATCTTCTTGAATATGGAGCTCTCTCTTCAGTCTGCAACAAACACTGCAAAAAGAGAGAGGTTTTATATTTTTTCATTAACCTAGGAAGGAGCTGTTCTACCTTAATCAGAAGACTGCATTGCACATAAATAGCAAGCAGGAATGAAACCAAGGGCTGCCGGTTTTGTGGTTTTGTTTAAAATATATTTCTATCTTGACTTTTTCAGGAGGCAGATCTTTGCAACGCCCCTTAAAGTACAGCTCATATTTGCAGCCCTTGATATTTGATAGTTGCCCACGTGCTTTTCTTTTGCCCACCACAATCCATGAATGTTTTCACTCTTGCTGAAGGTGGTGGCTTCGGTTTACAGACAGCAAGGAGCAAACCCCTTGCTGAATTAATTGTCGAATTAATCAGTTGAAGTCACATTTGTGTGGATAGTTCAGCAGCTGCGTTTCTGTCTCACCATTGTTTTGCAAATGAATTTCTGGCTTTGACGTCTTCTCCCACCTGCCCTCTTTAGGCTTTGATCAAGTTCAAAAGCTACCTGTACTTTGAAGAGAAGGACTTTGTGGATAAAGCTGAGAAAAGTTTAAAGCAAGCTCTGGGAAGCCAAGTAAGTTGGCCTTTAGCAGCAGAAACTGGGCTGCTAAAAAGAATTGTGTGTCATAGAATTGGAAGAGGCCTTTTGCATCTTTGAGTCTAATACACTGCCTTGGTGCAGACATTCAAAATAACCCCCCCTCACACACACACACCAAAAAAGGAAAAGGAAAAAAAGATGCTTTGGGTCATTCAGTGAGATCTAGCTTGGAGACGAGACTAAAATAGGAGAGAGAAATTGGAGCTGTTCAGAAATGACTAAGCTGCAAATCCTGAGAGTTGCAGCTAGTGTGGAGGAATATGGGAAGGCCGGTGATATATCAGGAGACTACATATTCCTCCTTTCTGCCTTAAATCACAATGCAAATTTATGAAAGGCATCTGTAACAAAGCCTGTATCAGAGTCAAATTGCGGCTCGCTGGAGTCTCCCCTTAAGATTTTTGTTTTGTCCCTGTGTTCAATACCATGGTGAAGAGATTGTATATTTTCACTCAGGTATCCTCAACAAGGGCTGTTATTAGACTAAAAAATGGTAATTTCTGTGGACAGCTTGTCAAGAGTTTTTCCCCTTAGAAATGCTGTTTGAAAAGATACTGTTCAAAACTTTGGGTGTTTTACATGATGTGTAATTTAGTTTTGAAACGTTTGTGGGTTTTCTTTTCTCCTCTGGCCTTCCCCCCATCCCCACCCCCTCCCTGTGTCTACTATAAGAGCTTAAATGTTTCTCTGATTATTTTAAATGAACTTTGGGAAAGCTCAGGATCCTGAATAGTACTTCAGCCGCAGAAAGAGCTTTGTCAGCTGCATTTTGAAGATGCCAAAAAGTTGCCGGTTGCACCTCTCTAGTCTCGGCAAACTCTTAAGAAAAGTTTTCCTAGGAACACCAAAAATGGTTTTTCCATTTTTATAAAATGCAAAGAGTCAAATCTTGCAGTTCATTTATCACTGGATGCTGTACAGAAGCTCTTCTTTGCATTTTCAGGAAAACACAGGGTGTAACCCAAAGGACCTGTATGCTGTGTGCCGTTAAAGCACAACAAGTGGAAGAAAAGGTCATTTTGCAGGTCAAACTGAAATCTGCCCAAGATTATAGTCACGCTCTGCTCTTTGTGGTGACCAATGTTTGTCTCTTTTTAGATAATCTTCTATAAGAACGGTACCAGTCAAGGAGTTGCATACAAAGACGTTTTTGAAGGTGTTTATTTCCCTGCAGTATCTCTGTACAAAGGCTGCACGGTATGTAGAAGCTGTGGGGCACAGCTCTTTCCAATGTGGGGGCTTTGGGGCTTTGGTATGCTGGGTGAAGGCCTGACCCTTGAAAGCAGGCTCATCCTAGCCCAAGGATTGTGGAGCAGTGACACATCTGTTGATGCCAGATTGTGCCTGCCCCCAACCTCCCCGGTCCCCTCTCGGCAGCAACCGCTGCGCGGTGTCCCTCCTTATCTGCTTGCAAAGAGTTAGTCGATGGGAGGTCATCTCCTCTGCCTGCTCATCATGGGACTGAAAAGACCACAATAGCCGATTTGAATTAAGCATGGGAGCGAAGGGTGAGCGCATTGGGAGAAATACTTGCCTAAGTCAGCCTTGCATTTATCAACAACAGCCCAGGAGCTGTCTGAGGTCGAGAGAGCTCAGACTGGCATGTAGACTAAGGGGAGAAAAATAGATAACAGTTTCTCCTCTGCAAATTTACCTGGCTAATAGGAGAAAGAAAGGGGGGGTGGGGAAAGAATTTCTTTTCGGCATGTGCAGAAATGCACATTTCTGGAGGAAGGCTGTTAATACGATTTGTCACCCGAAACCTTTTTACAGCTAGTCCTTGACTTTGTTGTTGTTGTTAGCTGCGAAGTCGTGTCCGACCCATCGCAGCCCCATGGACAGCGTTCCTCCAGGTCTTCCTGTCCTCTGCCATCTTGTAAGTCCTTGACTTACAACAGTTCATTTAGTCAGCATTCTAAATTACAACAGCACTGGAAAAAGTGACTTAATGACCATTTCCCCCACAACTGTGACCTTTGCGGCACCCCCCATGGTTATGTGATTTACCTTAGGATGCTTGATAACTGCTTCATGTTTACGACGGTCGCAGCGTCCCAGGGTCGTGTGATTCCCCCCCTTTTGCGACCTTCCTGACGAGCAAAGTCAGTGGGAAAGCTAGGTTCAGTTAGTAATTTAATTACTAATTTAATAAATGCAGTGATTCACTTACCAAATGTGGCAAAAAAACACCTTGTAAAATGGAGCAAAACTTACTTAACAAACATCTCACTTAACAATATAAATTTTGGGCTCGGTTGTGGTCATAAGTCAAGGACTGCCTGCAATGGTTAAGAAAAAAAGCTTATATTTTATTGGGTTGATAACTGAAAAGGGAGTTTGCTTGCAACAAACAGAAATAGGAGTGTCTGACTTTTATACTATTTTTTTATAGTAGTAGAAAAATTTGCAGCACAGTAACTTTTTTTCTGTAATTCTTTACCAAAAAAAGATCCCTGTAAAGCTACATGTAGATCTCCTCCCCCCCTTCTTTTTTTTTTTTTAAACTTGATCCTTTTAAAAAGAAATTGTTTTATTTGGGGTAAATTTGTCCCTCAGTCTTTTCCATTATAATTTTCCAGCTGCATTTTTTTTTCTCCCAATAATACCCGTTGAAATATTGCAGGCACAGGAGGGGGTACTGAGCAATGCAGTAATTGAAAATAAGCAAAAATAAATCCTTCCTCTTTCATAGGTTTCTATCAACTTCGGACCCTATTTCAAATATCCGCCAAGAGATATTAGTTATCGCCCGGTAAGCAAGTCCATGATCAGAATGATGTGTGACTTTTGATGTAATCCAAGGTTTTATGTGCAAGTAATCTGTAACGTTTTCCATGTAAATGAAAGCCTCAGTTTCATTGGCCAAATTAATTCTGTTTCTAGTAGGAATAACACATACACATTGCCCCCTGTATAAAATTATACAGATAAAGAAATAAGTTTGCCAATCTAGTTATGCAATGACCATGTATAGCTCTGAAGGTTAAGTTCAGTTGGCTACGCATTTATCCTGACAGCAAGAATTCCTCTCTTTTTAAAAAAAGAAAATGCTAAAAATTCACACCAATTGCTAAATTGTTTGGCTGCCTATTGGTCTCACTCACAGCATTCAGACATGCTGTTTCAGCCTTGGACAAAAATAGCTGTGGATATGATTTGATTTCCAACTTAAAGGAAGAACAAGCCCTATTCTACTCTGTGACTGTTTTTTTTCCTCAAGCTGTAATTGAAAGTAAAAAGACATTCTCCCTCTTCACATACTTAATTTGTAAGCTTGAAATGTAATCAAACACCCTTCTGTATTCCTTTTGTTATTTCAAGAACAGGCCAAATGAGACTTCTGTGCTAAAATTCTCTGTATTTTGCAACCAGAAATTGTTAAGTTAAACCATTTCTGCTGATAATAAGTTAGGCACTAAAAACATCGCTAAGCAATACAGCAATTCCATCAGCTTAGAGGGCACAATCTAATAGGCACAATCAATGTTCTTCTAGCTCTTTTTCTGCAGAGATGAAAAATCACTTTGTTTTTTAAAAGGAAATTTAAAAATGTAGGGCTATGTAGGAGCTACCAGATTAGAATCAGCTTTGCAAAAGGCCCTGCAATATGTTACCGATGTGTTATGATCTTTGAAAATGCCTTCGTCCTTCCACCAGGAAATGGGTAATAAAGGAGCCAGGGTGGCACAGTGGTTAGAATGTAGTATTGCAGGCTAACTCTGCGCACTGCCAGCAGTTCGATGCTGACTGGCTCAGGGTTGACTCAGTTTTCCAACCTTCCGAGGTTGGTCAAATGAGGACCCAGATTGTTGGGGGCCATATTGCTGACATTGTAAACCTCCCAGAGAGTGCTGTAAAGCGCCATGAAGCGGCATATAAGTCAAGGTGCTATTGCTATTAACAGGGTCCCCGCTCTCTCATCCTTTGAAATCAGGTCAAGAATTGCACTGATTGGCTGACTCTTAATATTCTGTTGCAGACTGTTATCCGTCTGTTTTTCAAAGTGCGCCGATGCAAACTAAATCTTAATTGCTTCGTACGTGGACACTAAACCAAAACAACTCGCCCTTTCTTCTCCCCTTCTGCAGGTCAGTGACATGGGCTGGGTGGCCGTAGTAGAACACACGCTGGCAGACGTCCTGTATCATGTGGAAACGGAAGTTGACGGGAGACGCAGTCCCCCTTGGGAGCCTTAAAAGACGCGGTGTATTTATTTTTTATTTTTTACAAAAAAGGAAAAAAAATAACACGCTTGGTGGTGGCAGAGGGGGAAAAGTAATAAATGTCTCTTTTTTAAGTTTCTAGATTTGTGCAGCTCTTCGATCTTCCTTTTCATTATTTTTTTTTTAAATTCTTCCTCCTGCAGGCAGAGCAAGCAGTAAGTCAGTGAGAAATAAAGAGTTTCTTCAAGATAAGCAGAAAATATTCTTCTTTCCAAAATGACTCCTAAGAGAAAATGGAGCTTTCTCCCCCGCCCCCCCAAAAAAGGTAAAATTGACCTTTTCCAGGTCAAGATCTAGGGATATCCTGCACTGAGGTTGATAACAGAAAGATGCAAACTCTGCTGTTATCTAATAATAATAATAATAATAATAATAATAATAATAATAATAATAATAATAATAATAATAATAATAATAATAATAATAATAATAAAGTTAGAAAGGACCTTGGAGGTCATCTAGTCCAACCCCCTGCTCAGGCAGGAAACCCTATACCATTTCAGACAAATGGCTGTCCAGTCTCTTCTTAAAAACTTCCAGTGTTGGAGCATTCACCACTTCTGGAGGCAGGTTGTTCTATTGGTTAATTGTTTTAACTGTCAAGAAGTTTCTCCTTAGTTCTAGATTGCTTCTCTCCTTGATTAGTTTCCATCCGTTGCTTCTTGTCCTGCTTCAGGTGCTTTGGAGAATAGCTTGACTACCTCTTCTTTGTGGCAGCCCCTGAGATATTGGACCCCTGCTATCATGTCCCCCCTCGTCCTTCTCTTCGTTAAACTAGACATACCCAATTCCAGCAGCCTTTCCTTATATGCTTTAGCCTCCAGTCCCCTAATCATCTTTGTTGCTCTTCTCTGTACTCTTTCTAGAGTCTCAACATCTTTTTTACATCGTGGTGACCAAAACTGGATGCAGTATTTTCACCTCTGTCTTTGAAATGCATTAAGGGGAAAAAGTAGGCACGAAAACTAAATAACAGAGAAGTTAAGGAATGATCAATTTAGTCTGTTTCCCATAAAGAGAAAAGAAGGACTACAGATGACTTTATAGCAGTATTCCAATATTTGAGGGGCTGGCACAAAGAAGAGGGGGGTCAACTTATTTTCTGAAGCACCAGAAGGCAGGACAAGAAACAATAGATGGAAACTAATCAAGGAGAGAAGCAATCTGGAATTAAGGAGAAACTTCCTAACAGTGAGGACAATTAACCAGTGGAACAGCTTGCCTTCAGAAGTTGTGGGTGCTCCATCACCAGAGGCTTTTAAAAAGAGACTAGACAGCCACTTGTCTGGAATGGTATAGGGTCTCCTAGAAGATCTCCAAGGTCCCTTCCAGCTCTATTTTGCACGTATGTATGTAAGACAACGATGTCTTGATGGGACAAACCCTGATATGTTTATTACTGCACATTTTTTTATATCACAGTGCATTGGTAATTTTTAGTTTCAGTTTTAGTAAAGAAACAAAACAAAAAACTACTAAGTTAAAAGCAAATAGATTGAAAAAAAAGTAAAGTATGGGACTGTGCATTCACCCATAGAGAAAGGTCATTTGGAGGAGGGGGAAAATATTGCTAATTTAGCTAATAAATTGTGCACAGTTTTGATTGTTTTTCTTGGTAGGGTTTTTAAAGTCCTTTAATTGGGTTAAATTTTTCAACCAAAGCAGTTTCCTACGCTTGAAATTGAGGGCATATTTACCCAAATATGTATTTTAGTTTTCCTATGTTTTGCAAGAACAAACCTGGCAGCTAGCAACAGGGGTTGAATTAATCTTTTAATTGCCCCTGTTTGTGGTTTGGAAATGACAATAACGGCCCTTATAGATAGTGCTCCTTTGAACAAAGCACACCACAACATGCTTTATTTTAATTTTTTTATTTTTTTATTCATACAGCGTAAATTCACGAAATTATAACCACAGAGCTGCTGCTTTGTTAGATCTAAAGCACTAATTTGATTTGTAGCTATACCTTTGCATTGCTCAGATCACAAGAAAGTACTTTTTCATGTATGTTAAAATGCATACAGGTGGTCCACAACTTAACAACAGTTCATTCAGTGACCGTTTAAAGTTACAGCGCTGAAAAAAGTGACTCGTGACTGTTGCGGCATCCCCGTGGTCACATCATCAGAATTCAGACACTTGGCAACTGACTCGTACTTCTGACGGTTGCAGAGTCCCGGGGTCACGTGATCCCCTTTTGCGACCTTCTGACAAGCAAAGTCAATGAGGAAGCCAGATTCACTTAACAGTCGTGTTACTAACTTAACAACTGCAACGATCCACTTAACAACTGTGGCAAAAACGGTTGTAAAATGGGGCAAAGCGCCCTTAACAAATGTCTCACTTAGGAACAGAAATTTTGGGCTCAATTGCGGTCGTAAGTCGAGGACTACCTGGAACTGTGTGTTAGTACGCCAGATTCTCCACACATCTCAGAGTAGGTTGGTTGGTTGGTTGAAGTGATGGAAACTATGAATCGGAAAACATTTCACAAATCTTAACTAGAATAAATAATTAAATAAAACGCCTTTTGCAAACGAGAGGGAGGGAAAATAAATATTGACAGACTGGATTTTGTAGATGGCTGTGGGAAAGTCTTCCTGGTTTGAATTAACCTTGCTAGTGACTCCTGAGGTAAATGAAGTGACATGAGACACTCCTTCTGAACACTTCAAACACAGGTTTTTAACAACTTAACTAGCATTTATCCTTTTCTTCTGTCCAACAAGGTGAGTAAAGACCAATCTCTGATGTAAATGTTTGTTAATGGGGACAGATTTCCCATTGGTGATAATTTGGTGGGGGGGAGGGGCATCATAATGGAGGGAATTAGAATAAAGTCATTATTTGGTCTGCTACAGATGCTGAATTAGATTTGGAATGGTTGGTAATAAACGATAGCACAATTATGGTTTTCTAATAACACCCCCTCTGCCCAAAAACCCCCAAGCAAAATCCTCTTATTAAAATAGTGCAGAACAGACTTTTTTTTTTCAGATTCATTGCAAGCAGAGACTTAAGCTTCTGCAGTACATAACAAGGGCAGAATAAGCGGAGTTCCGTAGCAAGTAAACAGCAGTGTTGCAAATCCTTGAAACTGGCTCTGTTTTCTATTGTGAAATTTTGGAGGGCATAATTGTTACGTGGCTTTTAAAACTTAAGCTACCATCAGCTCTGATGTTTAGTGACGTTATCAGACAAGGACTATCTGCCAGTTTTGGTTGATCTGGGGGGGGGGGGGAAACGAGTAACTTTTCACCCTTCCCTTTAGACTAAAGTTCAGACAAAATTGAGTAGCATGTTTGAAAAACCTAGGACAGAATTGGCATCAAGAGTTAGCAACAGTGTGCATCTATTCCAGTGTTTTTTCAAACTCCATGCTGGCTGACAAATTCTGGGAGTCGAAGTCCACATAACCTAAAGTTGCCAAATTTTAAAAAATACTGGTCTATCTTACTTGCCAAGGACGGGTGAATTATCTTCATGCTAATCTTTGGAACTTCCCATTTTATCCATCTTCAAAGAAGAAAATAGGAAGAGCTGGAAAACAATAACTGATTGGTTTCTTGGCCTTTCAAAGGGCAGCAAACAAATCAGGCAGAAGATGGAAGGGATGAGAGGGATCTACTCTCCAACAATAATTAGGCAGTGACCATAATTTAATACTATGCATAGTTTCTGTTCCCACGGTACACTTAAACTGAATCCATGAAGACTTAATGTTCTGTGAAAATATCAAAAGAACATTAGTTGACCAGATCAACTAATGGAGTTAGATTTAAAGTCAGCTTAAATAAAGCCAATATATTGCAGAATTTAATTAACTCCACTTAAGTGTATCATAGGAACTAGTGACCCTTGAATTAATCTTTACCTTGTCCTAGATTTAGGAGCCATTCCATAGTAGTCAAAAATAGAAAAAAGAGACAGGTTGGGCACCTGTCGGAACCTTCCATTGGTAGTAATATCCTGGCATGGAAATAGGTTGCAAATGATGGGGAAGGATATGATAGCTGCCTCTGTAGCAGCTTGGGGGGGGGGGGTTGTAAAAATGGCTGCTTGGATACAAACCCCAGCTGCCAAGCTGGGATGAGTCAAGGTATTTAGAGAAGGTGATGGCCAGCATCTTTTAACTAAGGCATCACTCTGGACATGATACTTTTTCCTATTTTGGAACAGCCTTACTGCAAGTCAGACTGTCTGCCTAGTTACTTATTGGCATAATTCTCCAAATCCTGCAAAGCTCTTTCTCATCTCTTGGTTCCTGTCAGTTGCTTAAAATGAAGAGGTTACAGATCAAACCTGGCATGTTATCGATAAGTAGCCAAGATAGATTAACCCATTCCAAGCACACTGCATACTAAACTCGGTATAGAGAACCCGTGCAGTATGATCCAGGTGGAACAGTAATCTGTTCATCAAAAATGCTGGCTCTTTCCTCTCTTAGTCTTAAACTCTAGTTGTGTCCTACTGTAGCCTATCACTTAGCCAGAGGTGTCAAACTTAGCCAGGGGTGTCAAACACAGGCAGGATGCGTCATGCCGAAACCATGCCCACTCCATTGCCGGCAATGGGGAAAAAGTTGCGACACATTGCGACACATCACGTGACGTTGCGAGTTTGATACCCCTGACTTAGACTCAGGCAGCCTTCTCAGTACAGTTTACCTTGCCTTATGTATTTCAGAATTTAGAAGATGCAACACCTTGCCCATCAAGCAATAGCTAGCCTTTTGAGTCCCAGCAAAGTGCCACCATTGATATCACTTGGTATCACCTTCAGTGCCTGCTACCTGAGGCGGGTATCTTATTCTGCCAGAGCCCTGAACACAAACTTTGTGCACCTCTTTCTAAGGAAAGGCTCTGAAACATAAGGATGCAACATAAAGGAGAGAAGTTTGCCTCTTAACAGGAGAGAGGAGTAAAGTTCAAGAGTGGTGCTCATCAATTCTCTGGGATACAGTCTTCAGTCAGTGATTCGTTACTGGGCTGAAGTCAGACCATCATCCAGGAAAAATTGACAGGAGGGGAAATTTTAGTATCGGAGGGCTTGCGCAGATGTAGATTTGGTCAAACGATTCCGGAGGTGGTTAGCAAAATCCATCTGGGTTTGAGAAAGAACTTGGTTGATCAGTGTCTTTGGAAGCCATCCCTGGAATTAAAAAAAAAAGGGGGGGAATGTTAAACCAGGTTGCTATGCAGTTAGAAGCAGACTCAAGCTCCATGTCAAGAAAAAGAAACTTAGTAGTTCAACAGCTTCTGTAGAGCTACAATTTGGGGACTGAACCTATAAATTTAGTAACTTTATTAAGCCTGCATTAAGGACTTTTATGTTTCTGGCCTGAAAGTTGTCATCGACTTAACAACAATTCGTTTAGTCACCGTTCAAAGTTACAACGGCACTGAAAAATATGATTTATGACTATCTTTCACAGTTACGATCTCTGCAGCGTCCCATGATCACGTGATCAAAATTCAGATGCTTGGCAGCTGGTTCGTACTTACGACCGTTGTGGTGTCCCAAAGTCACGTGATTCCCTTTTGCACCCTTCTTGACAAGCAAAGTCAATGGGGAAGCCAGGTTCACTCAACCAGGTTACTAACTTATCAATTGCAGCGATTCACTTCACAACTGAGGCAAGAAAGGTAAAAGGGACCAAAACTCACTTAACAAATGTTTCACTTAACAACAGAAATTTGGGGCTCCATCGTGGTCGTAAGTCGAGGACTACCTGTACTGATAAGTTTCAGCTATGAAAACAGAAGGGGAGTTTATTTCTTATCCAATTCTCCATGTAGATATTTAATCAAATTGTGAATCCATATATCTTTGTACTTTGTGATTCTCTTGTTAGTTGAGATGTTGACATTGTTCACAGTTGCAAATAAGAACAAACTTTTGGCACTTTTTTTTTCCCGAGGGGAGAATTTTTATTTTTTTAAAAAAATCAAAAGTATAATATTTACACAAAAGGAAGACTCGTCTCCTCCTATTCCCAGTAACTCATTTTAAAATGGGACAGTTGCAGATAGAGGGCTTTATATATAATCTTCCTTATTCCTTTTAATGATGATGGGGGGGGGAGAGGGAACTACCATCAGTTCAGGATTAACTTTCTTTTAGACAATACAAATATCCCCATTTAAGCTGTGCACTGCTGTAACACCACAAGCCATTGTAAGATGGCATGGAAGTGTTTTTGTAAAAGTAATGGGTCACCACGATTCAACCTGGTTTGTCCTATATCTTTACCTTTAAATCAATGCTGAGAAGCCAGGTTAACTTGGTTTGTGAGGGATTTCCCAGAACTGGATGAAGAACCATGCATGTGGGACCATTTTCCGCTCTGCAGAAAAGAAAGAAAACAAGTTACCCAAGAACGACAAGGAATAACCCGGCCAAAGTTCAATTCTTTGTTTGCTTACACTCAACAGACAGAATCTTGCCAGACTAAACTCTTACTACTCCCATCCTAACGGATTATACCCAGGGAGATTCTAGGGAGTGGCTATTCTAACTGTCTTCCTCCATATTTGATCCAGCTCTGGTCTGTGTTGCCTCTTGCTTTGGCTCCCGCCCCCTCCTTTGAAAGTTCTCCCTCCCTCCTGGAAAACTGCCATTTTACTGAAATCTACCACATCACCTCTCCTTCCATTGACACCTTCAACATGTCAGCATATTTCAGCACATCAGCTGAAGAGAAGACGTGAGATGTCGTCTCATTAGTAGCCATATTGTTACTAAGTTTGAGTCTTAGTAATAGGGTGGCCTTTCTTACCCTGATGCTCTCTAGTCTTGGGTTACAACTCCTGTATTTTTTCAGGATTGCTAAGGAGGATTCTGATACAAGGACCTAGAGTTGGTCCTGAACTATGTAGTTTAAGTAAAGGCAAGGGGTACCTGATAACTCCTTTTTGTTCTGGCATGGCGGTGTAGGTGGTTGACATGCCCGCTAAGAGGCATGTAGAGCCACGCCGTTTGGAACACCGGACGCTGACAAAGTCTCGTGGACCAATCACGTTGCCAGGAATTGCCGCTGAGGTCT
Source organism: Protobothrops mucrosquamatus (assembly GCF_001527695.2). Lineage (NCBI taxonomy): Eukaryota > Metazoa > Chordata > Lepidosauria > Squamata > Viperidae > Protobothrops > Protobothrops mucrosquamatus. The sequence continues at coordinate 249,654 of NW_015386270.1, read as the reverse complement.
CGTGAGTGATCACGGTATCTTTGCCAATCTTCTGGAGAATCTATGAAAAGATGGCCATTTTAATAACAGCAACAACAACATTACATTTGCCTATCCCAGGTCCTTGGGAAGGACTTAGTAGGTGGATAAAAATGCCGAATCTAATCTGAACATCTGGCTGATTGTGCAACGGACCATTAAAAAGACAAAGCAAATTTTTTATGGAGAAAGAAAAATGGTGCCTTTCAAAAATGTAGAATGACTTCAGCTTTGGGTAACAGGTGAAAGGGTCAACGTCACGGAAGAGGCAATAAATGTATGCTTTCATCTGTAGAGAAGGAGATACTACAAGCAAGTTTCTCCTCTTGCCTACATTTGGGAGCTGTTTGTTTACGTGCCCCAAAACTATCTCAGAAGCTGGGGCATCTCTGACTACACACAATCAAAATATTGGAGGAACCTTTCCCACAAAATAGTGAGAGATAGAACACATCGAAAGAGTGGTAGAGTAACTAATGTTCAGCTCAACCCCTAGCTGTTGGCAAATTTTATTTTTGCACTTTCCCTTGCTCATGTTAGAAGTAGAACTTATTGTACATCAGGGTTTTGAACTTGAGATTCTCCAGATGTTGCTGAACTACAGTCTCCTGCCACTACAATCCAAGCGCCTGTGGTCAAGAATGAAAGATGCCCAGAATTATGATTCAACATTTGGGGAACGGAATCTCCCAATCCCCACTGAATATTTTCCAGCAATTTAACTCTGGGTATCATTTTACTTTATTGCTATTCTCTCTGAAAACTAAAGAATAGTTTTGCTTCTAAACATTTTGAAAGGGACACGTGCTTAATAATCCTTGCAATTTTTCCTCCTTTCCAAAAAGGGTCTCTGAAAGTTGGACCATAAGAAAGGCTGAGCGACAAAGAATTGAGGCCTTTGAACTATGGTGCTGGAGAAGACTCCTGCGAGTCCCTTGGACTGCAAGGCGTTCAAACCGGTCAGTCCTAGAAGAGATCAACCTCGACTGCTCTTTAGAAGGCCAGATCCTGAAGTTGAAACTCAAATACTTTGGCCACCTAATGAGAAAGAAGGACTCCCTGGAGAAGAGCCTAATGCTGGGGAAGATTGAGGGCAATAGAAGAAGGGGACAACAGAGAATGAGGTGGCTAGATGGAGTCCCTGAAGCAGTAGGCGTGAGCTTAAATGGACTCCAGAAGATGGTAGAGGACAGGAAGACCTGGAGGAACGTTGTCCATGGGGTCGCGATGGGTCGGACACGACTTCGCAATTAACAACAACAACAAACAGCAGAAGCCTTACCTTGATTTCTTTAATGTTCGGATTCCAGTCTCCCATCTGCTCCATCTTTTCCACTAACTCATCATAGACGCAATCCAGGGGTTGATCAACTACTACTTCAAGCTGGAAAACTTTCCCTACGTCAGGCAACACTTTGCTCAAGACTTTGTCACCATTGCCCTGTAGGAATAAACAATTTAATTGGTAGGTATTCATGGGATACGCCGACATTCTGAGACACCTCTAGCTGTACTACTGTCATAGGCTGTACGCAGAGTCATCCTTGAAGTTCCTCTGGCTCAGCTGAGAGACCTAATTAAGTTGTACTTAACAGATTTCTATTGCTGCTCATAATGCTACGACCAGCCATTTCTTACTCCATTTCAACATTTCTACTTTACAGCAACCTAAAATTTGTCACTATCTCTTAATAGTCTCCTCTTGGAGAACTGTTAACGCGTACCATCACTGCCTCCGTTTTCCAGCCGCTTTTTTCGCCAAGAATATTCAGAGACTTCTGGATAGCTTCTTCTCCTTGCTTGATGTAGGACATCTCCATATCACTGAAAGGGTTCTCCTCCAGCCTCGAACCTGCACAATTGAATTAAATTTAAGAAATGGAAATCAAAGACACCACAATCTTCCGTCATCACTGCCAGCACACTCAAAACAGGGGAGGTGCTTTCTGGAAAGAAAAAAAAAGGCAATTCTATTCTACTTGCCTAGAAGAGAACTTCTTCTGTGTACGTTGTTGATCCACTGGGTAGGGCCAGGCCTGGAAAACGCAACTTTCTTCAGTTCCTGGACAATGGCTACGGCTGCTTGCCTCTTTAAACCTAAGAGGAAGAAGTCCCAGCATTATTGGGGGCGGGGGAAGAAAAGGAATTCTGCACTGAATTCTTCACCCCCTTCCGGAGTCTCCCAAAAAAACAAAAAACATCCTGGTATCCTGTAAATGTGTTGAGATTACAACACCTACCATCCCCAGCCAGTACAGCTTCTGGGGTGGGCAATGTGTGTTGTTGGTTGCACGTCTGTAGAGGGCAGCTACAAAAAGCTTTGATTTTGAATATGGAGAAATTTATTCCTGCACTGAAGAGCAGAAGATTCTGTGCCTCTAGTTGCAGAAAATCCATCGGCTTCTTCCTGCTTCCAAGAAAGCCTGTTTCCACTTTAAACTAACCGTCTGCACATTTATTTCGATAAAAGTTCGTCAATAACTTGATATTCATTCTTCTGCTTGTTTGTTTGTTTATTTTGAAATAATGATACGGTATAAGGAGAAGTCCATATAATTTTTCTGTCTTCTGTGTTTGCAGAAGGTTTAAATTGGTTATTAAATTAGTCTTTGGCATGGTGGGATTGTTGTTCAATGCACAACTAAACAGGCTAAGTTCCACAATGGGCCATAAAAGTTTCCCACCTCTGATCTAGATAATATACAGCTGAGTACATAATGGTTAATACCGAAAAGAAAATTAATGCACCATGGTTAGGAAGAGGCACTTGAGTTACTGAAAAAGGCATGGAAGAGTATGGTCAGATGAAACAGCCCCGCTGCTGAAGCTTAGCAAATTTGGTCAGTGCCCAGATAGGAGTCTGCTTGGAAATCCCCCATGTATGTCATCCTGAGATTCAGGATGGATGAAAGGTGGAATATAAATATTCCAGATGAATACACCAACAAACACAGTTGCCTTAAGTACGGTATTTCTCATTCCTGCTTTTGAGCCATTCTTTGGCTCCTGGCAGTTCTTATGTGCCTTATTTGACCAATTGTAGGGAAAGAAGGAAGGCGTTTTTCTAAAATACAAATCAGTGGTAATTGCAAGACTAGCTAGAGGCTTAGAAGGAGATAGAGCTGGTTTTTCACCGTCCTCAATAGTCCTACTGAGGTAGATGAGAAAGGTCATAAGAAAATGCTTTAAGATGTTTTGTTATATCAATAAGGGGAATATTGTATGTTAGTATTGTATTGTGCTTAATTGAGCTTAATTATGTTTAAAATCCATTTAACCTGTGCCAATTCTATAGAAACAACCTTTTACAAGAAGTGACAACTGAAAGTCACAGATGGTGTAAGATATTACCCGCCAGGGTGGTGAGGCAAGATAAGCCTTCTGTATGAACTTCTTCTTTTCTTCTGTGTGGTCTCTAGACATGAACTTCTCCGTTTTAGTGTGTCAAAGGTAGATAAGAGTCACCCCACATGTAAGGCGTGGGTGGCCGTCTGTATAAGAATAACTCCCTGGGAGTAGCCCGGGGTTCAGAATCTGTCATGCTAATGCTCTGAACCATT